>NC_142804.1:42684780-42760391 GCF_049724085.1 Artemia sp. Qi Xiang Cuo | reverse complement strand
CCACACCGCAAGATATGGTAAAAATACTATTCAATTTACGCATAATAAAGCAATATATCTTTTTCTTAAAGAGAAACCTTTGGTTAAGCAGCTATCCAAATTCTTTTATATTTATCAAAGCCGGATGTACTTTAAAAGGGGTGTCAGTAATTATCAGATAATTAAATAGTTGCAAGAAATCTGTAAGTCAAGCCATAGAGGACTGTATATTAAGGGACTGACAGAAAGTTGACAGTTGCTTTTAGATAAGATATGGAATTTATCAAAAACAGAATTATGGTCGTAAACAGAGGGGGAAGGAAGGATGGGGTTTACATTACGAAAAATGAGAGTCTTTTACGCTTTTTATCGAGTAAAAACCTCATCTAGTGGCGGGTGTAGAGGGGGGTGGGGGGGGGGGGGGTGGTGAGCGGGAAATATAGAGGGAATGGAATTTATTTACATCGAGTATAAAGATTGTATAGTTTGTTGTGGGGGGGGGGGGGGATTTAGGTGGAAATATAGAGGGAAGGATAAGTATTTCTTTTTGCGAGAATTTGGGATTGTAAAACAATGGTGGAAGGAGGGGGGATCTAGCTGGAAATATAGAGTGAAGGATGTCCAAGGAAAATTTGTTTGAAAATAAAAATGTACTTACATGGTAAATTGAAGTTGCCAAGGCTTCAAGTTCATCAAATTTATCCATTGTTGTTTACACAGCGTCAAAATACTTTCTGATAATTGAATCGCATTGCATACCCGTTATATACGAAATCTCAAGGGTGAATTGTTATGTAACGGGAAAATCATATGTAAGCACGTCTCTGATTGGCTGAGAAGGAGGATGTATCCGACTCGTTGATTGGCTGAGAAGGAAACACGTGATCTAACTGTTTCCTGTTCCAGGACACCTTGACATTCACCCCTAGCATGCACTTGTCCAAAACAACAATAATAAATAAATCCCTCAGGCCTAAAGATTAAAGAAGCCTTAATGTTTCTTAATTCTCCCCTTCGTGAATCAATAAGTCCCCCTAGCGATTATGTAAATCAAGTTCTCAGGCCAGGCTAGCCAAACAACAATGAAGCCATGTTTGTTTCTTAATTCCCCACGCTCGTGAATCAATAATTTCCCCTAGCGATTATGTAAATCACAGATTAAAGAAGGCATGTTAATGTTTCTTAATTTCCCCTTCGATTACGCAATCAATTTCTCGGAAATCCACTTCCCCTTCGATTACGCAATCAATTTCTCGGAAATTCACTTCCCCTCGATTACGCAATCAAGTTCTCGGAAATTCACTTCCCCTTCGATTACGCAATCAATTTCTCGGAAATTCACTTCCCCCTCGAGTCCTACATCAATAACATTGCTCCCGTTAGAATTCAATGCACATGTACAACCTTCGCCCCGGAGCTATTACACATAGAAACATCAAATAAATCGACCTTGGAAAAAGAGGTCATTGACCCCATTACGCAATCATTCTCCCTAGGGAGGCTATGCCCATATATGGAGTCCTGTCACGACTGGCACCCCCATCTCTACTATTGTGCCAACATCGTTCTTATTTGCCCTCAGGGCATAACTTAAAACCCATGCCCCGAGGGTTGTGGGGGAGTGTCCTCCTAAAAAAAATATTTTCTATCTGGAAATCAACTACGCTGAACAAAATGGCTATCTGAAATTTTTGATTGGATGTGTTTGGGAGAATGATGAGCGGGGGATAGTTGCCCTCCAATCACTTTCGACTATTAAAAATGGCACTAGCCACTCCAATTTTCAATCAAATAAGCCCTTTTCGAAGTTTCTACGACACCTCCTTCGATACGAAGTGCCCGGGTATGGAAACAAAAAAAAATAATACATTGTGCCAACATCGTTCTTTACTTAGGCAGCGCTATTGCGCTGCCTATGATACTAGGTGAGACCAAGATGTTACCTGATAAATCAATCCATTATTTTTTCTGCTGTTTAATGACTGTCAACTCATTATTTTTATTCCTAAGTTTTTAAGATAATTTTTATTGTATACTGAAAGTTACTGATATCATAGCTGCTGTAGGACTATGAAAAATCTTATAGATTAGTTTGCTGTTGTGAGGCTACGTATTTACTTTTGACTCCTAAATCAATATTCTTGTTTCTTATACTTGGATTTTGTGTTTTCAGTAAAGCGCTAGTTTTCTGTAAACCTACAAACATAGGGATATATCACCAGTTTATTTACTTGCACTAATTTTATTGATTTATGTTAGATAGGCTGTGAAGTGATAATTTTTGTTCGTTTTAAGTTTCAACTTCACTCTTTACTTCCCTCGGAAAAGCTTTGTTTTTTAAATTAATCTTTGTTCTTTTTTATTAAAATTTAATGTAGAAACAACGCTGCCATGATCTTTTTTATTTATACAGAATAAGGTATGTTCGTTTTCAGTTTTAATGGCACTCATTAGTTTCAGTTGAAAACTTATTTTTAATATAATTTCTAATTATCACCAATCTAGGGGAGATAAGACACCTCTAGAGTAGAATGGCCCCTATTGACCCCGTACGAACTCCTTATAAGGGCATAGAATACTGACAGGGCACCAAATATGGACATAGAGTCATTAGGGAGAACACGTGGTTAATGGGGTCAATGACCTAAATTTCCAAGGTGTGTCAACAACAACAACATCGACCTTGACATTCGCTGAGAGAGTGCACTTACAACAACAACAACAACATCGACCTTGGAACACCTGTGCTGTCGACCTCAATTCACCTATCGTGAATCAATAATTCCCCTTAGAAACAACAAATTAATTTCCCCTTTCTTGACAGATCAATCAACCAATGACATCATCTGTCAGACTTTAAAAATTTTCGCATTGAAACGATTCTCCAGGAATAGATCCAAGTCATTAATGTCATTGCCTCGGAAACAACTGTTTTGGTCGAACTCCAAAGGATATTAATAACCAAAGGCCATGGAAACAATTCTCCAAGAAACATCTTAGCGATGACTTGTTATAGCGCGGGAATCAGGTTTCTTATTAATTTGAAATGCATTAGCGCAGAGATGCCAAAAACAAAGGGAACACGCTGAATTACGTTTAGGGATTATTTGGGCGAAACTGTTTTAGACAGGTTATGGAACTATTTCGGCGAAACAGTTAGAGACATTTTAAAAGATGATTTTTGAAGAGATTTTAGAAGAGAATTTAATGGTGAAACTCTGTAGTCGTTATAATACACAAGTTTCATTTGAACAGTGTTGTGAGGTCCTCTAACCCAACCCCAAAGGGTTCCAATCCTCCTACCCCAACCCCGAAGGAAGCCCCTGGGCCGCAAAGACCCTCCCAGCGCCCCCCGGGCCCCCCGCGCCTCCCCCGGCCCCCCCACCCCCTCCAAGATCCACCTCCGGCCCCCCAAGGCCCATCGAGCTCCCAAAGGACCAACAGGGTCCCAACGGCCCTCCACCGGTCCCCAACTGCCCCCCCGGACCCCCAAAGGCCCGCCCTGTGCCCCCAAGGTCCTCCCTTTGCCCCCAAAGGCCCTCCCCCGGCCCCCAACGGTCCCCCGGACCAGAGAAGCGCCGCCGGGATGCGCCGTGGGCCAGGAAAGTGCCGCAGGATGTGCCGCAGGGATGCACAGCGGGTCAGGAACGTGCCGCAGGGGATGCACTGCAGGGACGCACCGCAGGAAAGTGCCACAGGATGCGCTGCAGGGGATGCACCACAAAAAAAAAGTAAACTAAAAAGTAAAAATTTCGATCACAGAAGGGCACCCTCCCCCCACTGTCCCCCCAACCCCCTCCCCCAGCCCCCCCAAAGAGTCCCCGCGCCATTTTTTTTAATACTTTTTTATTGCTTTTTTATATCCTTTCTTAACAAGTTACATTCATAATGTCATTCCTAAACCCATTTTCTAACCTCACAGAGTCCCCTCCCCAATTCATAAATACTTTCTTGAATTTTTTAACATGGTATTTTTTTAACTTTTTACGTATCTTAAAATGACATGAAATATGTATACGGCTCTATCAATCATACTCTGTGCTTGTTTATGGACACGACGCTGCTTTTACACTGGTACTCTATGGCAGGTTATCGACACTAGCGAGTTTATTGCGTGCATTAAATCAGTATTTTTTACGCAGTGGAAGGATCAACACACAATTCATATCTGTAAAAAGTGAAGATGAATTATTCAACGAAAGTATGTGCACATGAAAAAATCATTGTCGTGTTGAACGCTGGCAAGGAGAAATACCTGAACTATGAAACGAGTGCAAGTGGAGATCTTATTGGCAATGTATGCATACGTTGTCATGACAGTGAGGAGTTAAATTCCTTTGGTGTACCCAAGAATTTCCATCATGCAAGTGGTGGATATGTGAGAGTAACATTACCAGAGAAATTAGTAGTCAAAGAGAATGCCAACTTAAAAATAATAGTTGATGAAGAGGGACAACTTCTAGCTATTGGTTCTGGTAGCATGTTAGCCGTTGATAGATCTTATCGCAATTCTTCCGGTGTTAGCATTCGAATGAAAGCAAAAGGAAAAAGAAGACATGCATACAGCTGCTTCAACATCATAAATCATATCCTGTCATTTTATCAAAACTGCTATCTATGTAAAAATAATATGACAATAGACAGTGAAATCGCAGGCAGAATAAAAAGGACATTAGCAGACAATATCATCAATGAATATAAAGATGAATTGATGGAAAGTGAAGCGCAAGTGTACTAATAATGTATAATAATGTTTTTAACATATTTTTATATCATTATTCTACATGTCCTTATTTCATTAAAAATATCTTATGCGTTATTTTGTTAAGTGTTCATTATTTTTAGGGTATGCTAGAACGTCAAACGTTCAGAATATGTATTAAAAAGGTCAGAGATGTAAGAAAAATAATTTTAGAGATAATGATACTACTATTCCAAATTTTTCATAGAAGATAGAAAAGTTCAAGTTCTCTTCTGAATTTTACCAACAAACACAATTCAATTCTAATTTCACCAGAGAAAATAAAAAGCTTCCACTTCAGTTTTAAGTTCACCAAGACATTAAAAAATTTAAAGTTCAGTTCTAAATTTTTCCTTAGAAGATAGGAAAAGTTATACTATGATAGTGATTATTTTCCATGAAGATAAAAAATTTCACTTTAATTTTAAATTTTCCTAAATTAAATTCCGACCTTTCCCAAAGAGATGAAAAAATTTAAAGTTTTATTCCAAATATTTCCCCGGAAGAAGAAAAGTTCAACTTAGATTCTGAATTTTCTCAATGAACATGAAATAAGCTATTGATCAATTCTATTTTCCCAAAATAATATAAAATTTTCCACTTCAATTCAGATTTTTCTCAAAGAGATGAAAAAATTTAAAATATTGTTCCAAATTTTTCTTAGAAGATAGAAAAGATCAAGTTCTAATCTGATTTTAACCAAAGAACACAATTCAATTCTAATTTCTCCAGAGGAAATAAAAAGCTTCCACTTCAGTTTTAAGTTTACCAAGACATTAAAAAATTTAAAGTTCAGTTCTAAATTTTTCCTTAGAAGATAGGAATAGTTATACTTTGATTGTGATTATTTTCTATGAAGATAAAAAGTTTCACTTTAATTCTAAATTTTCTTAAATTCAGTTCCGACCTTTCTTAAAGAGAGGAAAAAATTTAAAGTTCTGTTCAATATATTTTCTCGGAAGAAGAAAAGTTCAACTTCGATTCTGAATTTTCTCAATGAAAATGAAATAAGTTATTGATCAATTCTATTTTCCCAAAATAATATAAAAATTTACCACTTCACTTCAGATTTTTCTCAAAGAGATGAAAAATTTAAAATACTATTCCAAATTTTTCATAGAAGATAGAAAAGTTTAAGTTCTCTTCTGAATTTTACCAACAAACACAATTCAATTCTAATTTCTCCAGAGAAGATAAAAAGCTTCCAGTTCAGTTTTAAGTTCACCAAGACATAAAAAATTTAAAGTTCTGTTCTAAATTTTTCTGTAGAAGATAGGAAAAGTTATACTATGATAGTGATTATTTTCCGTGAAGATAAAAAGTTTCACTTTAATTCTAAATTTTCTTAAATTTAGTTCCGACTTTTCACATAGAGATGAAAAAATTTAAAGTTCTGTTCCAAATTTTTCATAGAATATTGGAAAAGTTATACTTTGATCGTGAATATCCAAGTTCTCTTCTGAATTTTACCAAAGAACACACTTCAATTCTAATTTCTCCAGAGAAAACAAAAACCTTCCACTTCAGTTCATTATTTCACAAAGACATAAAGAAATTTAAAGTTCAATTCTAATTTTTCGGTGGAAGATGGAAAAAGTAATACCATACTTGTGAATATTTTCACGGAAGATAAAAAGTTCTAGTTCAATTTAGAATTTTCTCAACAAAGTCAAGGAAAGTTCAAGTTCTCTTCTGAATTTTCCCAATGAAAAAGAAATTAGTCATTGATCATTTCTATTTTTTCCAAATAATATAAAAATTTTCCACTTTAGTTCAGATCTGTCTCGAAGAGATGAAAAATCTAAAATACTGTTCCAAATTTTCTCAACGAAGCGAAGAAAAGTTCAAGTTCTCTTTGGAATTTTACCAAAGAACACACTTCAATTCTAATTTCTCCAGAGAAAATAAAAATCTTCCACTTCAGTTCTTTATTTCACAAAGGCATAAAGAAATTTAAAGTTCCATTCTAAATTTTTCGGTGGAAGATAGAAAAATTAATACCATACTTGTGAATATTTTCACGGAAGATAAAAAGTTCTAGTTCATTTTAAAATTTTCTCAACGAAGTCAAGGAAAGTTCAAGTTCTCTTCTGAATTTTCTCAAGGAAAAAGAAATTAGTCATTGATCATTTCTATTTTTTCCAAATAATATAAAAATTTTCCACTTTAGTTCAGATCTGTCTCGAAGAGATGAAAAATCTAAAATACTGTTCCAAATTTTCTCAACGAAGCGAAGAAAAGTTCAAGTTCTCGTAGGAATTTTACCAAAGAACACACTTCAATTCTAATTTCTCCAGAGAAAATAAAAATCTTCCACTTCAGTTCTTTATTTCACAAAGACATAAAGAAATTTAAAGTTCAATTCTAAATTTTTCGGTGGAAGATAGAAAAAGTAATACCATACTTGTGAATATTTTCACGGAAGATAAAAAGTTCTAGTTCAATTTAAAATTTTCTCAACGAATTGAAGAAAAGTTCAAGTTCATATTCTGAACTTTACCAAAGAACACACATCAATTCTAATTTCTCCAGAGAAAACAAAAATCTTCCACTTCAGTTCATTATTTCACAAAGACATAAAGAAATTTAAAGTTCAATTCTAATTTTTCGGTGGAAGATGGAAAAAGTAATATCATACTTGTGAATATTTTCACGGAAGATAAAAAGTTCTATTTCAATTTGAAATTTTCTCAACGAAGTCAAGGAAAGTTCAAGTTCTCTTCTAAATTTTCTCAATGAAAAAAAAATTAGTCATTAATCATTTATATTTTTACAAATAATATAAAAATTTTCAACTTTATTTAAGATATGCCTCGAAGAGATGAAAAATATAAAATACTGTTCCAAATTTTTCACGGAAGATAAAAAAGTTCAAGTTCTCATCGGAATTTTATCAAAGAACACAATTCAATTCTAATTTCTACAGAGAAAATAAAAATCTTCCACTTCAGTTCCTTATTTCACAAAGACATAAAGAAATTTAAAGTTCAATTCTAAATTTTTCGGTGAAAGATAGAAAAATTAATACCATACGAGTGAAAATTTTCCTGGAAAATAAAAAGCTCTAGTTCAATTTAAAATTTCCTCAAAGAAGTGAATAAAAGTTCAAGTTCTCTTCTTAACTTTACAAAAGAACACACTTCAATTCTAATTTCTCCAGAGAAAACAAAAATTTACCACTTCGGTTCTTTATTTCACAAAGACATAAAGAAATTTAAAGTTCAATTCTTATTTTTCGGTGGAAGATAGAAAAAGTAATACCATACTTGTGAATATTTTCACGGAAGATAAAAATTTCTAGTTCAATTTAAAATTTTGTCAACGAAGTCAAGTAAAGTTCAAGTTCTCTTCTGAACTTTACCAAAGAACACACTTCAATTCTAATTTCTCCAGAGAAAACAAAAATCTTCCACTTCACTTCTTTATTTCACAAAGACATAAAGAAATTTAAAGTTCAATTCTAAATTTTTCGGTGGGGGATAGAAAAATTAATACCATACTTGTGATTATTTTCACGGAAGATAAAAAGTTCTAGTTCAATTTAAAATTTTCTCAACGAAGTTAAGAAATTCTCATGTTCTTTACTGAATTTTACCAAAGAAAACAATTAACTTCTAATTTCTCCAAAGAAAAAAAAAATCTTCCACATCAGTTCTTTATTTCACAAAGACATAAAGAAATTTAAAGTTCAATTCTAAATTTTTCGGTGGGAGATAGAAAAATTAATACCATACTTGTGATTATTTTCACGGAAGATAAAAAGTTCTAGTCCAATTTTAAATTTTCTCAATGAAGTGAAGAAAAGTTCATGTTTTTTACTGAATTTTACCAAAGAACACAATTCAATTCTAATTTCTACAGAGAAAATAAAAATCTTCCACTTAAGTTCTTTATTTCATAAAGACATAATGAAATTTAAAGTTCAATTCTAAATTTTTCGGTGGAAGATAGAAAAAGTAATGCCATACTTGTGAATATTTTCCCGGAAAATAAAAAGTTCTAGTTCAACTTAAAATTTTCTCAACGAAGTGAAGAAAAGTTCAAGTTCTCTTCTGAAATTTACTAAAGAACACAATTCATTTCTAATTTCACCAGAGAAAATAAAAATCTTCCACTTCAGTTCTTTATTTCACAAAAGACATAAAGAAATTTAAAGTTCAATTCTAAATTTTTCGGTGGAAGATAGAAAAAGTAATTAATTACTTTTAAGTTACTTTTAAATTAGATTAAGTTAGGTTAGGTTAAGTTAGGTTAGGCTAGGTTGGCCTACGTACGCGCGCGTACGTAGGCCAACCTAGCCTAACCTAACTTAACCTAACCTAACTTAATCTAACCTAATCATACACCTAACTTTTAACCTGTCTCTCACCTAACCTAAGCTAACCTAAGTGAAGCGTCCGTAGGCTAACCTAACCTAACTTAACCTAACCTGATCTAACCTAACTTAATCTAGCCTAACCTAACCTAACCATACTCGCCGGAAAAGGTTAGGTTAACTTATCAAGAGCACTCATTATAAGTTAACCTAACCTAACCTAACTTAAGCATGTAGAAATGTTTCTATTTATTTATTAATATTTGTTTATACTTAACCTAACCTATTGTTTTGGAGGTTAGATGAAGGAGTTTGAACGATTGTCTTTAATAATAGAACGAGTCACTCCTTTTCTAATTTGAAAATTTGATGGGTAAACCTATAAAACAAAGGAGCCAAAATTAGATTTAAAATTAGAATAGAACTTTGAATTTATTATCTCTTTGAAAAAAAAAACAGAACTGAAGTGGAGCCTTGTTATTTTCTTGGAAAAATTAAAAGAGAACTTTGAATTTTTTATTTCTTTGAGTACTTAAGAAATGAATAGGAAGCTTTTTTCATTTTCATTGGTAAAATTCAGAATTGAGCTAACTTTTTTTACTTCTTTAAGAAAATTCAGAAGAGAACTTGAACATTTTGCACTTCTTCGAGAAAACTCAGAAATAAAGTGATGCTCCATATCTTCATGTCGAATATTCAAATCAATGTATAACTTTTTCTATCTTCTATGAAAAATTTGGAACAGAACTTTAAAATTTTCAACCCTTTGCGAAAAATCGGAAGTGAACTTAAGAAAATTAGAATTAAAGTGAAACTTTTTATCTTCACTGGAAAATAATCACAATCGTAGTATAACTTTTCCTATCTTCTAGAGAAAAATTTAGAAATGAACTTTAAATTTTTCATCTCTTTGAGAAAAATCAGAACTGAATTTAAGAAAAATTATAAATAAATTGAAACTTTTGATCTACATGGAATACAATCACAGTGATAGTATTACTTTTTCTATCTTCCATCTAAAAATTTAGAATAGAACTTTAAATTTCTTTATTTCTTTGGGGAACTTAAAACTGAAGTGGAAGATTTTTATTTTTTCTGGAGAAATTAGAATTGAAGTGTGTTCTTTGGTAAAGTTCAGAAGAGAACTTGAACTTTTCTTCACTTCGTTGAGAAAATTTTAAATTGAACTAGAACTTTTTATCTTACGTGAAAATATTAACAAGTATTGTATTAATTTTTATATCTTCCACCGAAAAATTTATAATTTAAAAATAAATTTCTTTATTTCTTTTGTTAAATAAATAAATGAATCGTAAGATTTTTATTTTCTATGGTGAAATTAGAAATGAATTGTGTTCTTTAGTAAAATTCAGAAGAGAACTTGAACTTTTCTTCACTTCGTTGAGAAAATTTTAAATTGAACTAAAACTTTTTATCTTCCGGGAAAATATTCACAAGTATGGTATTACTTTTTCTATCTTCCACCGAAAAATTTAGAATTGAACTTTAAATTTCATTATGTCTTTGTGAAATAAAGAACTTAAGTGGAAGATTTTTATGTTCTCTGTAGAAATTAGAATTGAATTGTGTTCTTTGGTAAAGTTCAGTAAAGAATATGAACTTTTCTTCACTTTAGTGAGAAAATTTAAAATTTGACTATAACTTTTTATCTTCCGTGAAAATAATCACGAGTATGGTATTAATTTTTCTATCTCCCACCAAAAAATTTAAAATTGAACTTTAAATTTCTTAATGTCTTTGTGAAATAAAGAACCGATGTGGAAGATTTTTGTTTTCTCTGGACAAATTAGAATTTAATTGTTTTCTTTGGTAAAATTTAGTAAAGAACATTAGCTTTTCTTCACTTCGTTTAGAAAATTTTAAATTGAACTAGAACTTTTTATCTTCTGTGAAAATAATCACATGTATGGTATTAATTTTTCTATCTTCCCACCGAAAAATTTAGAATTGAACTTTAAATTTCTTTATGTCTTTGTGAAATAAAGAACTGAAGTGGAAGATTTTTGTTTTCTCTGGAGAAATTAGAATTGAAGTGTGTTCTTTGGTAAAGTTCAGAAGAGAACTTGAACTTTCCTTGACTTCGTTGAGAAAATTTTAAATTGAACTAGAAATTTTTATCTTCCGTGAAAATATTCACAAGTATGATATTACTTTTTCTATCTTCCATCGAAAAATTAGAATTGAACTTTAAATTTCTTTATGTCTGTGAAATAAAGAACTGAAGTGGAAGATTTTTGTTTTCTCTGGAGAAATTAGAATTGAAGTGTGTTCTTTGGTAAAGTTCAGAAGAGAACTTGAACTTTTCTTCACTTCGTTGAGAAAATTTTAAATTGAACTAGAACTTTTTATCGTCCAGGAAAATATTCACAAGTATGGTATTACTTTTTCTATCTTCCACCGAAAAATTTAAAATTGAACTTTAAATTTCTTTATATCTTTGTGAAATAAAGAACTGAAGTGGAAGATTTTTATTTTCTTTGTAGAAATTAGAATTGAATTGTGTTCTTTGATAAAATTCCGACGAGAACTTGAACTTTTTTATCTTCCGTGAAAAATTTGGAACAGTATTTTAAATTTTTTATCTCTTCGAGACAGATCTGAAATAAATTGGAAAATTTTTATATTATTTGGAAAAATAGAAATGATCAATGACTAATTTTTTTTTCATTGAGAAAATTCAGAAGAGAACTTGAACTTTCCTTGACTTCGTTGAGAAAATTTAAAATTGAACTAGAACTTTTTATCTTCCGTGAAAATATTCACAAGTATGATATTACTTTTTCCATCTTCCACCGAAAAATTAGAATTGAACTTTAAATTTCTTTATGTCTTTGTGAAATAATGAACTGAAGTGGAAGATTTTTGTTTTCTCTTGAGAAATTAGAATTGAAGTGTGTTCTTTGGTAAAGTTCAGAATATGAACTTGAACTTTTTTACAATTCGTTGAGAAAATTTTAAATTGAACTAGAACTTTTTATCTTCCATGAAAATATTCACACGTAAGGTATAACTTCTTCTATCTTACACCGGAAAATTTAGAATTGAACTTTAAATTTCATTATGTCTTTGTGAAATAAAGAACTGAAGTGGAAGATTTTTATTTTCTCTGGAGAAATTTAGAATTGAAGTGTGTTCTTTGGTAAAATTCCGACGAGAAATTGAACTTTTCTTCGTTTCGTTGAGAAAATTTTGAACATTATTTTAGATTTTTCCTCTCTTCGAGACGGATCTGAACTAAAGTGGAGAATTTTTATATTAATTTGAAAAAATAGATATGATGAATGACTAATTTCATTTTTAATTAGAAAATTAAGAAGAGAACTTGAAATTTTATTGACTTTGTTGAGAAAATTTAAAATTGAACTAGGACTTTTTATCTTCCGTGAAAATATTCACAAGTATGGTATTACTTTTTCCATCTTCCACCGAAAAATTAGAATTGAACTTGAAATTTCTTTATGTCTTTGTGAAATAATGAACTGAAGTGGAAGATTTTCGTTTTCTCTGGAGAAATTAGAATTGAAGTGTGTTCTTTGGTAAAATTCAGAAGAGAACTTGAATATTCACGATCAGAGTATAACTTTTCCAATATTCTATGAAAAATTTGGAACAGAACTTTAAATTTTTTCATCTCTATGTGAAAAGTCGGAACTGAATTTAAGAAAATTTAGAATTAAAGTGAAACTTTTTATCTTCACAGAAAATAATAACTATCATAGTATAACTTTTCCTATCTTCTACAGAAAAATTTAGAACAGAACTTTAAATGTTTTATGTCTTGGTGAACTTAAAACTGAAGTGGAAGCTTTTTATCTTCTCTGGAGAAATTAGAATTGAATTGTGTTTGTTGGTAAAATTCAGAAGAGAACTTGAACTTTTCTATCTTCTATTAAAAATTTGGAATAGTATTTTAAATTTTTCATCTCTGAGAAAAATCCGAAGTGAAGTGGAAAATTTTTATATTATTTTGTGGAAATAGAATTGATCAATAACTTATTTCATTTTCAATGAGAATATTCAGAATTGAAGTTGAACTTTTCTTCTTCCGAGAAAATATATTGAACAGAACTTTAAATTTTTTCCTATCTTTGAGAAAGGTCGGAACTGAATTTAAGAAAATTTAGAATTAAAGTGAAACTTTTTATCTTCATATAAAATAATCACAATCACAGTATAACTATTCCTATCTTCTAAGGAAAAATTTAGAACTGAACTTTAAATTTTTTAATGTCTTGGTAAACTTAAAACTGAAGTGGAAGCTTTTTATTTCATCTGGAGAAATTAGAATTGAATAGTGTTCTTTGGTAAAATTCAGATTATAACTTTATCTTTTATATCTTATAAGAAAAATTTTGAACAATATTTTAAATTTTTTAATCTATTTTAGAAAAATATGAATTTAATTTGAAAATTTTATATTATTTTGGGAAAATAGAATTTATAAATAACTTGTTTCATTTTAAATGGGAAAATTCAGAATCGAAGTTGAACTTTTCTCCTTCCGGGGAAATATTTGGAATAGAACTTTAAAACTTTTCATCTCTTTGAGAAAGGTCGGAATTGAATTTAAGAAAATTTAGAATTAAAGTGAAATTTTTTATCTTCATGGAAAATAATCCCTATCATAGTATAACTTTTCTTATCTTCTAAGGAAAAATTTAGAACTGAACTTTAAATTTTTTAATGTCTTGGTGAACTTAAAACTGGAGTGGAATCTTTTTATTTTCTCTGGTAAAATTAGAATTGAATTGTGTTTGTTGGTAAAATTCAGAAGAGAACTTGAACTTTTCTATCTTCTATGAAAAATTTGGAATAGTAGTATCATTATCTCTAAAATTATTTTTCTTACATCTCTGACCTTTTTAATACATATTCTGAACGTTTGACGTTCTAGCATACCCTAAAAATAATGAACACTTAACAAAATAACGCATAAGATATTTTTAATGAAATAAGGACATGTAGAATAATGATATAAAAATATGTTAAATACATTATTAGTACACTTGCGCTTCACTTTCCGTCAATTCATCTTTATATTCGTTGATGGTATTGTCTACTAACGTCCTTTTTATTCTGCCTGCGATTTCACTGTCTATTGTCACATTGTTTTTAAATATATAGCAGTTTTGGCACATTGACATGATATGATTTATGATGTTGATGCAGCTGTATGCATGTCTTCTTTTTCCTTTTGCTTTCATTCGAATGCTAACACCGGAAGAATTGCGATAAGATCTATCAACGGCTAACATGCTACCAGAACCAATAGCTAGAAGTTGTCCCTCTTCATCAACTATTATTTTTAAGTTGGCATTCTCTTTGACTACTAATTTCTCTGGTAATGTTACTCTCACATATCCACCACTTGCATGATGGAAATTCTTGGGTACACCAAAGGAATTTAACTCCTCACTGTCATGACAACGTATGCATACATTGCCAATAAGATCTCCACTTGCACTCGTTTCATAGTTCAGGTATTTCTCCTTGTCAGCGTTCAACATGACAATGATTTTTTCATGTGCACATACTTTCGTCGAATAATTCGTCTTCACTTTTTACAGATATGAATTGTGTGTTGATCCTTCCACTGCGTAAAAAATACTGATTTAATGCATGCAATAAACTCGCTAGTGTCGATAACCTGCCATAGAGTACCAGTGGAAAAGCCACGTCGTGTCCATGAACAAGCACAGAGTATGATTGGTAGAGCCGTAAGCATATTTCATGTCATTTTAAGATACGTAAAAAGTTAAAAAAATAGCATGTTAAAAAATTCAAGAAAGTATTTATGAATTGGGGAGGGGACTCTTTGAGGTTGGAAAATGGGTTTAGGAATGACATTATGAATGGAACTTGGTCATAAAGTATATAATAAACCAAAAAAAAAGTATAAAAAAAAAAGGCCGCGGGGACCTTTGGGGGGCCTGGGGAGGAGGTTGGGGGCACCCTTGGGGGAGGATGTCCTTCTGTGATCGACATTTTTACTTTTTAGTTTACTTTTTTTTTGCGGCGCATCCCTGCGGCACATCCTGCGGCGCTTTCCTGCGGTGCCTCCCTGCGGCGCATCCCCCGCGGCGCTTTCCTGACCCGCGGCGCATCCCTGCGGCACATCCTGCGGCGCTTTCTGGGCCCACGGCGCAGCCCGGCGGCGCTTCTCGGGGCCGGGGGACCTTGGGGGGCCGGGGGAGGGCCTTGGGGGGCAAAGGGAGCCGGTTGGGGGCCCAGGGCGGCCGGGTGGGGGTCCGGAGGAGGCAGTTGGGGACCGGTGGCGGGCCTTTGGGACCCCTTTGGTCCTTTGTGCGCTCGATGGGCCTTTGGGGGCCCGGGGATGGTCTTGGGGGGTCTGGGTGGGCCTTAGGAGGTGCCGGTAGCCCTTTGGGAGCTTGGGGGGGCCTTTGAGGACCGGGGGCTTCCTTCGGGGTTGGGGTAGGAGGATTGGAACCCTTTGGGGTTGGGTTAGAGGACCTCACAACACTGTTCAAATGAAACTTGTGTATTATAACGACCACAGAGTTTCACCATTAAATTCTCTTCTAAAATCTCTTCAAAAATCATTTTTTAAAATGTCTCTAACTGTTTTGCCGAAATGGTTCCATAACATGTCTAAAACAGTTTATCCCAAATAATCCCTAAACGTAATTCAGCGTGTTCCCTTTGTTTTTGACATTTCTGCGCGCCTACATTTCAAATTAATAAGAAACCTGATTCCCGTGCTATAACAATTCATTGCTAAGATGTTTCTTGGAGAATTGTTTCCATGGCCTTTGGTTATTAATATCCTTTGGAGTTCGACCAAAAGAGTTGTTTCCGAGGCAATGACATTAATGACTTGGATCTATTCCTGGAGAATCGTTTCTATGCAAAAATTTTTAAAGTCTGACAGATGATGTCATTGGTTGATTGATCTGTCAAGAAAGGGGAAATTAATTTGTTGTTTCTAAGGGAAATTATTGATTCACGATAGGTGAATTGAGGTCGACAGCACAGGTGTTCCAAGGTCGATGTTGTTGTTATTGTTGTAAGTGTACGCTCTCAGCGAATGTCAAGGTCGATGTTGTTGTTGTTGACACACCTTGGAAATTTAGGTCATTGACCCCATTAACCACGTGTTCTCCCTAATGACTCTATGCCCATATTTGGTGCCCTGTCAGTATTCTATGCCCTTATAAGGAGTTCGTACGGGGTCAATAGGGGCCATTCTACTCTCTAGAAAATACTGCAAACTTCCTTGACAGCTAAGAAAAACTTTCAGACTATAACATAAATTTCGTCATCCATACTTCACAAAACAATATACTTGTTTCAGGAAATTTGGTTTTTCGATGAGCAAAAAGTTGTTTTTACACGACCGACTTCGCCTGAAAAAGCCATAATGAAGACAGGGCTTTATAAATCACCTACTGACTAGCAGAAACTAGAACGCTACTGTAACAAAAGAGAGGTGTTTAAGGGCTTATTTAAAAGCTTATATTTATACCTAATCACTTTTTATAATTTGACTTGATAGCACATTTCCATAAAGTGCACTTTCGGTTGTTTCCCCCATTTTTTTTTTATGATAAATCTTTTTTTATTTTCCAATGAAATGACGAAAAAAAGTTGTTTTTCAAAACCTAGGCAGGAGCAAAAAACTAAAGGGGCAAGAACGTCTTTTCCCCTCAATTACCGCCTTTAGAACTAGCACACAGGCTTCATTGCAGAGTGAAGTTCAAAGGTTCAATTCAAAACTGTTGATCATTCAAGCTTTATTTTTTTTTAGATTTTCAGTTGAAAAGTTTTTAGTTTTAGTTAATTTTTTTTCAAAATAATCTTTCACTTTTAAGATGAGTAGGAGATTTATGAAACTTACTAAGAGGGCCTGGAGGGCGAGTATATGTGAGAGGTATAATGAAACTCCAGTTAAGGGCTTTGGACCATAATTATTGCAATGGTACTATTTTATGTTTCCAAACTCTTCCGCTTAAGAAGTGGTACCGAAAGTGCCGTTTTTAGTGCTATATGGCACTTTTGGATGGTAAAATTGGTAAAAAGCACGTAGACATGAGTAATAGGTTTAAAATGACAATCATAAGTAATCATAAAAAGTTATCATAAAAAGGGACAAACCATGATTGAAAACTAATCCAAGCTGGAATCGAACGCATGATAATCTAATTTGAAGTCCAGCGCTCTACTAACAGAACCACGCCTCTTGTAATTTAATATATTGGTGATTGTAGGACTTTAATTGCCTCGCTTATTAAGGGGGCCTAGAGGAGAAATTTGCGGGAGGTGTTCTTGCAAACCTCCAGTTAAGGGCTTTGGACCATAATTATTACAATGATTCCGTTTTATGCCTCCAAGATTTTCCACTTAAGAAGTGGCACCAAAAGTGTTGTTGTCAGCGTTATTTCTCACTTACGGATGGTAGAATTGGTAAAAAGCACGGAGATATGAGCAAAAGTTTTCAAATGAGCCATTAAACATCGCTCTAAATAGTTCTGGTAGCCCACTAGTTCCAGCTTTTCCGCTTGCGACATGGCACCAAACTTGCCGTTTTAAATGTCATTTGAAACTTGCAGATGGTGGAATTTATAGGAAGAGCGTAGATATTAGCAATATTTTTAAATCAACTATCAAAAATCTATCTAAGATGTTCTGGTAGCCCGCTAATCCCACCCCTCGAGAAACAGCATAAAAAGTGGCTTTTTCGTGCCACATGGCACTTGCAGACGGTAGAACTTATATAAACTACGTACATATGAGAAATAGCTTTTAAATGAGCTCTTAAGCATCTCTCTATGATGTTCTAGTAACCCGCTAGGCTGGGAAAAAAGAAGAAGAAAAAGACCGTTTTAGGTTGCAGCTAATGCTTCAACCATGATAAAGAGTTCATTGCAAATTTTCCACGGAAACTAGTTATCATTGAAATCTGTGAAATCTAATAGATGGTAGAATTTTTACAAACCTAGTAAATATAAGCAATAGCTTTTTATTGAGCCATTAAATATGTATCTACGATGGTGTGGTAGCCTGCAAATGTTTCAGTAGCTTACTGATGAGCAGACGATTTATGAAACTTACTAAGGGGGCTTGGAGGGGGAGTGTATAGGAGGTGTTCCTGTGAGCCTTCAGTTAAGTGTTGGGGAACATACCTATTACAATAGTGCTTGTTTTGTCCTGTAGAGCTTTTCAACTTACGAAGTGGGATCAACAGTGTTGTTTTCAGTGCTATATGGCACTTACAAATGATGAAATTGTAAAAAAAAAAAAAAAAAAAAAAAAAAAACACGTATATATGAGCAATGGCTTTCAAATGAGCCATTAAATATCACTCTTATAAATTCTGATTGTCCAATAGCTCCAGCTTTTCCACTTGAGACACGGCACCAAGTTCCGATTTTAGCGGCATTTGGAACTTGCTGATGGTGGAATTTATATGAAGGACGTAGATATGAGGAATACCTTTTATATGAGCAATGAAAAATGCGTCTAAGATGTTCTAGTAGCCTGCTAGCCCTACCCCTTGAGAAATGGCAGAAAAAGGGCCCTTTTTGTGCCATTTGGAACTTACAGATGGGGTAATTTATAAAAAGTACGTAGATGCGAGAAATAGCTTTTGAATGAGCCACTAGGTATCTCTCTATGCTGTTCTGATAACCCGGTAGCCCTGCTAAAAAAAAAAAACGAAAAAAAAACGGGAGACAGATCAGTGCTACCCATGCAAAAAACTGATTTTCCTATTTTGTTCAAGGTGGGGGACTGTAATTTCCCTATACAGAGTTTTTGACCATGCTGATTCCAATGGTATAATTTTCATTGCAATCTGACGCCATTTTCGAGGGATTTCCGGCTTTTTTCTGAAATCACCATAAATTTTATTTTCGCAATAAAGTTTTACTTTTAAGACATACCGAAATAATAGTTACCATTCCTCAGTCGGCGTCAGATGGCAATTTTTTTCCCTAGGATATTTTTCAAAACGTGGTTTTTAACTTTTAGTGACTATGGGCTGTGGTTCATTCTTTACTAGGTTGCAGCTACTGCTCGGCTGCCGTCAATCAAAAGGCGATATCTGACATAAACTCGATTTTACAGGAGAATGAAAAAACAAAAAAAAGTTTGAAGCCTTAGAAAACATGATAGAAGGTGCCTGTTTTGCAAACAAATACATCAAATCTAGGTTTCAGAGCAAGACAAATTTTTTTATTAAGGAAAAACTAGACAATTCTTTTTCGTTCTCGAGATAGTGCAGATATTGCCTTTTAACCTGTCAACAAAAGGCGGTATCTGCAAGAGCGCCACAGTAAAATTCCATATAAGAAAAACGAGATTACCGTTTTACAAAACGACTTTAAATCAAAGCGAAACGCAGTTTCCAATAAGCGTATTTGCTTTCCAGCAACATCAGCTATGTCATGATGTAGAATAACCTTGTTTTCAGGCTGTTGTTTGGTCTTGGTCTTCGATCGTTTCTATTGCGGGAAAAAGCGCAAATTCTCAGAGGAATACGTTAAGATCAAGTCAAACTACAGCACAAGCGTTTCCACAACATTGAATTCGTTTAATTTTATAAAGGTAATAAAGGTGATATTCATTTATGTTATAAAAAAAAGAAAAAAAGTCTACGTTTTTTTACTCGTCATCTGGTTCACAGCCCTCGAATTCGTCAACCAAGTCTTGCACGTTGGCTGTGTGAATGTACTTCCAGAAAGACCTTTTTCTTGTGTCTGCAATATGGCGTACAAGTTTCATAAGGATGTTGTTTTTTTTTGTCCCTTGAAATCCCCTTTGGGACTGCCAGCTTCTTAGGCAAACCTTTTCCAACATCACTTTTGGCTCTCACTGTCAGAAAATCTACAGCTTTCAGTTAGTCGTCAAAATCATATCGATAATATAGTTTCGAGTCTTTCTTCGTGAAACTTGCCTCTAAAATCTTTCTAAGTTGAATATCAACTGACTTTTTCCCAGACTTCTCATTCTTCCATTCGTAGATATCGCTTATTCGGAGCTTTTTAACTCGGGTATTTTGTCTGGAATCCTGCATAACCTTTTTCAACTCGGGAAAGTCCTCAACAACCTGCTTCGAGCGGATTTTCTTCTCTATCACTCCATGCAAGCTGTCAGCTGCCATGTGTGTGTGTCCCTTTGTCAGGAACTTGATGGAGATCTTCTCTGGACCCCATGATTCGTTTACAATGCACAAAAACATGGAAAAGATTATCCAGTTCTTGTTCTGTGACGAGCAGTTATCGGCCCAGAATGTAAATTCTTTTGTATCCCGTAACTCATCCACAAGACCAAAAAAAGCAGAGGCGACAGCATCTCCGGTTCTACCATATGTTGCTTCGTGCCATACTACACAGTATGCCACTTTTGGTGACGAGCCGGTGCGAGCACTAGAAAGCGGTGGAACAAAAGTTTCATTGAAACACACTAGCTTGCTTGTGAAAAGTGATTCTTTAACTGCTGGCTGTATTGGAAGAATTAGGACTTTTTGCATATCAGCTATAAACACTGCCTTCTCCTCGCCGTGTGCGTGATCAGCATCTTTGTCAAGTTCTCGCCTAGCTTTTTCTGCCTGGTTTCTATGCTCCTGTTGCTTCTCCCTTTCTTCGTCTGACACACCTTGCCTGGATTCCTTTATTTTGAACAAGTCACAGATTTCACATACATCTGACCTTGGCATCTTGTTTGATATGTTCATTTCTTGCAAAACTCGAAGGTAAGAACTCTGACTACAACGCTGCTCGGGAAACTTTTCTTGAAAGTCAGCAAACATAGCTTCAAACGTAATATCTCTTGGGATATATCTCACATACGGACTGTTATACCTCCTGTAGTGGGGCTGACACGGCTTGAACGATTCTATATGCATACGAATAGCTTCGCGGTCCACATCCACCTTTCTAGCACCTCCTCTTTTTTCTGAAGGGGAAAATCCAACGCCCTCGGTCTTTAGCTTTCTTGATATTACCTCGATGACTTTCGGACTGGTGTAACCCAAAGTTGAAAGAAACGTCTTTTGGCACACTACCAACGAGAGTTCTCCAGCAGCAATAGGTTGGCTATACCCGAAACTTTAGTATATAATATTTGTAGTTTTCGTGTATTTCCGGTTTATTCTTTTTTGGGGCTACAAAAAAAAAAACGACTTGATGCATGCAATTATTTCTCCCTGGCTTAATTCTTGAAACTTGTCATAGATCTGTCTCCTCTGATCAATTGCAAATTCTTTGCACTTTTTCTTACACTTTTCAGGGTTGCACCCATTCTCTATGAATGGATGTTTTTGCCTTTTCTTTTCAATCTTCTTTCTCCTTTTTTCTAAGACTTGTGTCTTCTTTTTTGTCACAAAAGCAGGTTCTTCAACATCTAGTTTTTCTTGTCGTTCAACACTGGCGATAGAGACTTCACTCTCAGGTAATAATGAGATAATCTCGCCTTGTACATCAGTACTTTGTCTTGCTGCTCTTCGAACACTAGCACCTGTAGAATCAGAATCTTCTGATTCTCAATCTGGCTGATACTCATTTGCTGAGTTGTTGGTCTCCAAGTCATCGTCTGAATCAAGTAAATTTTTATGTAGGCTTTGTCTGGTATCTTCGTTACTAGCTGCTTGACGGTTAGATTGAGTGGACAAGTCTAAAACTATTCCACCGTCTCTTTCACTAAACTCACTCATATCCGCATACATATCTTCTGTAGCGGTCTCATTGTTTTCCGCACGCATTTCTGTCCCCATATCATAGTTTACTCCAATGATCTCAGTCTCAAATTTTTCCAGCCAGTATTTGATAAACTGTATGCTCTCTAATTCAGGTGGAGCATCTGTTTGGTCTACTGAAACTTTTTGTGGTGATGGATGGCTTGAGAATATTCCACTGATGGGTATTTCTTTTGGTATCACTGTTTCTTTGGGAACAATTCTGATGATTCTTTGTTTTTGGGACACAACAACAGGAGCTGCTTCCCTGTTATCCGCATGCATATCTGCTGTCGCCATTTCACTGCTGTAAGCGTGCATCTTTGTTGCCATCTCATTGTTTGTGTCTCTTTTGAGCTGTTTTGAGCTACTTTGCGCATTGTTTTGAGCTGTTTCCCTGAAAAAAAAATTATCAGCAGAAAATACAAAGAACAAACAGCGTAAAGCAGAGGGGTCCCGAAACTTTTTGGACCACGGGTCAGATTTTGGAAGGGAAGGGATTGCATACCAGATTAATACCTAGTCGAGCAGCCATCAGCCAGATCTCAGCACAGCCATGGAACCGCGAAAGTTTTTGAAGGTACAAATTGCAAAAACGGTGGATTCGAATGGCTTTCCCGACTGAAGGCTAGTTTTGTCTTGTTTCTAATGATTCAACTATTTGACCAGGACGGATACAATGTAATATTTTGTTTTAGAGCGCAGAGTCATGAGAGGAAACAGATCCCCAAATATATATATACTGCCCGAGTGCGGCACACATGCATTGATTGCTTCTCGTGTGGACAGGGGTTGGCAATGTAAAAAAAAAAATGTAACGTAACGTTTACATTTAAAATATGATTTTTTACATTAAATTTTTACATGTAAAGTATATACCTCAGTCATGTTTTCGAGGCCAAAACTGGATAAAAAGCTTTTGTTATTTATTACATTTTAACACGTAAAAGAAAAAAAATCCATTTAAAGTGCCATCCCTGACTGTGGACATGCACAGGACATGCATCCCTGGAGTACCCCAAAATAGTGGGTACTCTACCCCATAAACAGCTAGTGGCCCTGACTGGGAAAGATCCTGTTTTCGTCAGATTTTAACAGAGTTCAAGCTCTTCTTAAATAGCCTCAAAATGTATAGTAGCTTACACTGCTGAAGAAATAAAAATACACAAAACATTTGCCAAACAAGCAATAATGTGGTCTGACAACAGCAAACCATCTGCAAAACGAACCCCCAGAACAACTATGACGAAAAACCTGCATCAGAATTGCAAACTAGAAACAAACTGACCTATCCTACTACTGCTGATTCCCTTGCCGGGGTCAAATCTCTACAAATTTCAAAAGAATTCCTTTTACAGGTACACAGGCCTAACAAGCCATTTACCCTTACCTTTCTCTCGCCATCTTAAGGGCCTCTTTCAACAAGAAATTACCACGGCTCATGATTCTGCTCTTCAGTTTTACGGAATCTTTTCTTCTACAGAGCCTTGAATGTGATGAAAGGTTGGCCTTATTTGGCGATATCTGCTCTTGCGCTGGAAGTAGAAGCAAAGATCTAAAAGGCGATATCTGCAGGTGTAGATATCTCATTTTGAGTCACAAGAGAATACAAGTTTTCCGAATAACGCCAAATAAAACTTCCATATATCTTGGCTATTTTTGTAGATATCACGTTTTTGACTCGACCAACCGATAGAGCGGAGTGTCTTTACTTGGCATACGCAGAAATCTCAATTTCGCTCGTCATGTCAGATATCGCCTTTTGATTGACGGCAGCCGTGCTGCCAGGGCTTCCACTCTCGAATCTTAAAATTCGGGGACAAGTCTTAAAAATTCGGGTAGTTTTCGGGGACAAGTCTTCAAAATTCGGGAGATTTTCGGGGAAAAAACAAAATGGAATTTTGTTGAAAAACTTTGAAGCCAAAATTGGTTTTAGCTTCGTTTTCAGGCTCAAGTAGGGCTTGGTTCCGCGTAGTAAATCAAGCCTTTTACAAAAAAGGGTTTAGAGTCAGAGCACGGAATCGGAAACCATAAATGAAAACACTAATTGCTGAAATTGCGACGAAAACTTCACAATTGTATAAGAAAAAATGATGAACGCAAATGACATGCAGGTACCAGTAGCAGTTTTTAAGTAAGTCATCAATCTCAGTAATTCATTAATAATAATTAAAAACAAATATTGTTCGCGGTTCCTATATAGGTAAATTAAACAAACAAAATTCAACCTTTAAGTATGGGGCAACATTAAAACTTAAAATAAACAAGAACTAAATGAAGTTTGTTTTTCATACTGATTCTAATGTTTTAGGTGTTACCCCTCCCCCCAACCATTCCAGAAAATCCCCCCGCGGAAAAAACCTGGGTACTTGTTAAGAATCTAGTATACACGCGAAAAACCGCATCTAGAATCTTATTAAATCCCAATGAAAAACAGGTTTCTGCTGTATCGTGAGGTATTGCTCACTCCGTGAATAATGTGTAAACTTTAGTTTTGGGGATTAAGGGGCAAAAAAAGGTACCTAGTTTAGGTTAAGTTACGTATTTAATATATGCTATGCTTTACCCCCCCCCCACCCCCCACAATAAATATATAGCCCAAATTTCTTTCTAAACTGTTATAATTTTATCATACTTTGTTTTATTTCATTAGCATTAACGAAACTTCACTTATCGCGTGTTTACTGGAGACTAAACAAGTACCGAAACCGAAAAATACCCCTCCCCCCTCACAAAAATACCCCCCGCAGAAAATACTCTCCCGCTGAAAATACCCCCTGCAGAAATTAACCCCGTGGAAAATACAATCGGAAAATACCCCCCCCCCCCTGCGGAAAATACATTTGTTTTATTGTTTGTTTCTGCTATGCTTTCCTTTCCATTTGTTACCTTATATTTACTATTTAGTCACCGATTAACTTCCACCCCTCTCGCCAACCCTGCGGCCATCCATGTTCCAAATATAGTAGGCTACTTATTGCAGTCTCAATTTTTTATCAGCCCATCTAATGCCTGGACAGCTATAGGCTACAAATCATATAAAAGTTACTTATTATTTTTCTCCAGACTAACATTATTTGTCATTATTAACCAGTAGTTCGTGATAAATAAGTCCAACAATAATATAAAACATGATAAGAAAACAATATGAGTCTAATAACCAAATTTTTACTTTAAGCTGTTATGAAAATTTTCTTATGAATAATACTTTTGGGGTAACATTCGATTAAATCCCCTATTTCCCGACCTTGTACATAGCTATAGCTAAGTTTTACCTCATTTGGAGGGGTAGGAGGTGGTGCATTTTTTCTGGTAAGAATATGGTATTTAGGGATAGTTCTCAAGAAGAAATAATTATACCACAATTTCTTCAAACTAATTTGTTTTTATCTCAGAATTAGCCTTCATGCACTAAGTCCAAACCAAAAATAGCAAAAGAAAACAAAATTTAAACTTATGATTCGGCTATCAAAACATTTCTCCCTCTTTAGAAGTTTAATTTCAAAACCCAAAATCCAGCTGAGTGTTCCGTTAACCAACTTCAAGTATAATTCTTGGCTAATTTTGTCAAGAGTGTCTTGACCACGAATGACATAAATGTAAGAATCTTAAAGCATTTGGAATGCTGCATTCAAAATGTTTTTATAAATCCAGGAAAATGACACTTGTGAAAATATGAAGAACCGTCTATACTTAAATTATATCGGCCTGGTTTCTATGCAAAGTACCACAGGAGACGAAAATTAACGAACAAAAGTATATATATATATATATATATATATATATATATATATATATATATATATATATATATATATATATATATATATATATATATATATATATATATATATATATATATATATATATATATATATATATATATATATATATATATTTTATTGGAAAACCCGTCATACAAAAAAGGAAAAGACGGAGCAATAAGCGAAAAAAAAGAAATATACATAGACTTAGCAGTTATACATGTCGTTTTTAGTGACAAACGCTGGAGCTAAGGTCTAAATCAGCTCTTAGAACAAATTACAAAAACGAGAAAGAAAAATTCAATTATACACTACTGTGCAGGTGCGCGACATGTTTCTTTTTCTTATGCTCCTAAATACTGAACAAACATAAGCAATATGAACATCATTGCATCAAGCCACAATTGGTAAAAAAAAAATACCTCAAATAATCATCAGTGAATTAAAAATATACAGTAGATAAGCATATCAACTAGTATAAAATATGACGAGAAACGGTAAAAACAATTAAACGACACTTTCGCCCGCTGGTCTTGAATTCAGATAACTCTCAACAAACGATTCATTTACTCCGATATGCATAGATATCAGAAACAAGGAAATTACTCAATCACAGATCCTTTTACATCTTTACTTGAAGCAATATGCTTAAAAGAACCTATAATTAATAAACAATTAAATTATTAGTAATATACGCAATATATTATCAGAGAAAAATTGACATCAAAATTGAGAATAACCAGCGTCACTTAAATTGGAAACATACGAAAATAGACTAAATCATCAATCACTTTAAAAACTGCAACAATTACACTAAGCGCGAAAAAAAACACTTAAAAAAAAACACAACAAATACATCTTAACCAATTGGCGAGTACTGACGACCAAGAACTGCTCAATTTTGTTAAACAGGAATTAAAAGCACAAAATTGCTTCTCCACAGCTATAATAAAGTTAGCGATAATGGATTTTCTAATTAGATAAGAATTGCGCGTCCAATAAAAGATATTTTGCGAACCAGAAGAAAACTGAACGAGTTTTTGACTTGTCAGTATTTGTGAGCATTTTCCAAAACGGTGGCATGTACAGGTAATGTGGTAGAGCGACAGAGTTAAAAAGTTTCGAAAGAAGACGGCGATTGAAGCGTAACTTATTAGCTACAAAAGAAGCATATGATAACCAAACTCTATGTTCAATGTGAGCAATTAGTAGTTGTCGCGTGTGCATTACTGACGAACCAATGGGATGACCGAGGTAGGCGATATGATCTACTGGCTTAATCCTACTATTTCCGAGAGGAATATCCCTAGGCGACACTTTCTTCCTACAACTTTAGTTGAAGAATACAACTTTGGACTTTTCAGCATTGAACTGAAGACCTAGTTTTGCATACTCAGATTGTAGCGTTGCGAAAATCTCGCTTATGCGCTGGATAGTGCGGCTGAAATTCAGAATGTCGTCTGCATAACCTACGAGAGATAAATCAAGACCGGCAAAAATGAAAGATGTGGGAACAGCTGACTGCGCATCAAGAACTCCATTGTTGAAGAGTGAAGGTGAAGAAACAGCTCCTTGACGGGTACCTTTTTCGACATTGACAAAAATATTAGGGGTTGGTGCGTAGACTTGAGTGCCGTCAACTTTAGCTAATGGGTGAAGTATTAGGCGAACTTTAAGACGATAATACATGTCTGAAGGGCTCTGATATATGAAAGGCTCACTCCACGTTTCGCTGCATGGAGTAGCATAGCGGCGAGAATGAGAGAGTCGAGCGCTTTACGAACATCATGCCCGGCCAACACGAGTTTCACCTGATGCATCAGCATTGATCAATATGTTCGCGACTACCGACAAAGCGTGGGCACAACCAAGACGTGGCTGGTATCCAAATTGGTAAGGTGGAACATAGCATCTTGCGTTCAGATGGTCAATGAACAGAAGTTCAAAAAGCTTACAGAAGGTAGTATCCAATGTTATAGGGAGGAAGGACGAGCACTGGGTAGCAAGTTTACCTTTCTTTGGAGTTGGAGTGAGATCTCCGATTGAGAAAGAAGAAGATACAACTCCATGGCTAACAATCAACTGCATCAAAAAAACTGTATGGTTTACCAGCAGCTCGCTTCCATGCAGAATCTGAAGAGCGCTCATTTTATCGATGCCAGAAGATTTCTTACGCTTTAGGCGTTGCATTGCTCGGAGTACAGAATCAACAAATTGTCGGTTGGACAACTAAACAGAAATTTATCAAGCTTATCTACATATTCGGACTGTAGGGCGGCATCTGGTGAGGAGAATTCAGCAGAGAAGTATGAATTCCATTCAGAATCAGGAATAACTTGAGCAGATAGGCCGGCGCTAGGAGGATCTCTGGATACATTCCTCCAGAAGGAAGGTGGGGACAGAGAAGCTTGCTGGGACGTCTCTTCAACTATCTGGTTCATGTGGATAGATAATTCTCTTGCAAACTTTCTTTTGGTAGAAAGACAAATGTCAGAAACCCAGCCAGAGCGAGGACGGTCACACTGGAGCCTCAAATGGTACCAAAATTTGGATTTTCTCCAAGGTTCAACTAGGCTCGGATTACTTGACCAATGCTTTCTGACACCCCGAAGTATACGTTTAAGAGGTATAGCGGCTTTTTCTGCGCATCGCAGAGCATGCCAAATTTATGCAAGATAGATATCTAGCAACAACCGTATTTCATTTGCATCAACTTGCGGATTTTTAATGAGCAGCTGGAACGGAACATGAATTTTATGTAGGACAGAATTAGTAACTGCAGCAAAAAGATCATCTTGGATGTTTTCCCAATCCCTGTAAAATTGGGTTTGGGGCTGATGTGGTTGTGTGGTGGGAGTAGACTGAGCAGAGGGAAAATAAATAGATGCAGATATTGGAAGGTGGTCTGATAGTTGGAAATCAGTAACGACGTGAACAGGTGACACTTGGAAATTTATAGAAAAAACTGCATGGTCGAGGTTCGACACGTGACTTGAATGGTGTGTGTAAGTGTAATCGAGATCTTTCAGCAATATCCTAAGCCAATCGTCAAAAATATCAGACAAAATAGAAGTACGCAATAACAAGGCGTTAGTTCAATTACAGTTAAAATTTCCGATAATAATACAACACTTACCTAACAGGCTAATCTTTGAAAGGCAGGACCCTAGTTTCTCACACGCAGAAGTAAATTAAAATTCCGATCGGTCATTGCGGTGATCTGTCGGGAGATAGACGTTTACAATAACATACTCTTTTACACGGACAGCAATAAAAAAAATCACATGAATCAAAAATACTCGACTGGCACGAGGTCCTAACAAGCATCGAAATACCACCCGAGGGGCGGCCACTGGAAGCGGATCGTTTAGCGGGTACCGAATAGCTAGTAAAATGATAGTCAATTTTCAGAAGGCCTAAACTATGACTCGTCAAAAAACGTTCTTGAAAGCACAATACGTCACAATTCGAAAGCAAACCTCTTATCACAGGGATTTTAACTAAAAGTCTACCATTAATATTTCACGAAAGTACAGCTTGCGTAGTAGTAGACACATCCATATCATACCATGGGCTTTGCTAGTTGACTGTTGTTATTAGGACACTTTACACTCTAACAAGTATGGCCGGCAACTTTACATACTAGACAGAACATTTTTTCCAAACACAGAGAGGCACTGACTGTTAGAGGTGTGGTGGCATGATCCACAGCGAGAGCAGAGGGCCCGATTGGAGCACTGCGAGGCCAGATGCCCAGTTTTGTGACACGAGAAACAACGCTTTGGGAGATATACCAATGCTTGTGCAGAAAGCTTTTCATAGCCAACTTTCACAGACACTTTCAAGAACTGATCCAGGTTTTGTTTTGACTCAAAGTAGACCTTCAACACTCGGTACTTTCCGCACTCTGAAACTTTCACGCAGTTTTGTACCAGAGATTTAACATGATTCTTGTCGTATTCGATCAGTACGCCTTTCAGGATCCCTGTAAACAGTGGGGATTTTACACTCACTGAGATACCTGAGGTACTGTTTTCAGCATTCTCGGCAATTTTGTTCGCTGCACGCTTTGACTTAACAACAAGTTTCCATTCCGAAGCCGATTTTTAAGTTCAGTTATTTTACCTAAGGCCTTAGGGCAAAGTTTATCGACGAAGTCCTTACGAGTATTAGGTGAGGTCAGGTCTGGAGGACAGCTTTTTTAGTACAACGGCAAACGTAGGAGCAGGGACAGGGTTAATTGTTACGTTGGTATCAATTCTAGCTGGCCAAACAGGGCCTGAATGCGTCGCATGCTCTAAAAAGCCGTAAATTTTCTGAGAGAGTTAATTCACTTTCGAGACTAAAGTAGCCGAGACTGCCTCCCCGATTATAAAGATAAAATAAGCAAAAATATGTATGTGTGTGTGTGGGTGTTGCTGTTTTTACATCAGATGTATCTCGTTTTAGGATGCAGCTATGCCATACCCAAGGCCGTACGCAGGATTTTTTTTTCGGGGGAGGGGTTCACTGAAAGATTTTTTTTTGGGGGGGGGGTACACGAAAAACTCAAAAAACGCATAAAACATTTGTTTATATCTGTTTTTGTTAACTTGTTACGAGTCAGACAAACATTTCGGGGGGGGGAGGGTTCAAACCGCCCTAACCCCCGGGTTAGGGTGGTACGGCCCTAACCCGGCCAAAAGAGGGTACGGCCGAGGCCGTACCCTCTTTTGCGTGCGTCCCTATGCAGAACCACACATGTCCCGTCTGACAAAAAAAAAACTGTGTAACATTTACGTAATTTTTTTGTATTTTAAGTCACCGAAAAATTTACATATTGTAGTAAGACGAAAAATGGTACAGTACATTCCAATAAGGGTTCCTCGCATTGGTTTGGGGCTTCACCGCTACTTCTAAGATCGTAAGTTCTTCTAGACGCAATCAGGACTAGCTTGATAGGGAGCGGGATTATTTTAGGGTTCAAAAGCATTCATCGCCAAGGCATGTCAATCTCAAAATGGAAAATTTTGTTACTCAATGTTATATTCTTTTTGCCCATGGGATATCTCAAACTTATTTTTATTAGGCCTACATGAGACGACCCCCCCCCTCCTCTCCTAGAAAAAATAAATATTTCACTCAAAATCGAACATTGCGCAGCTAGAGTATAGTCAAGTTAAACAAGTTGAGTCCCCAGCTTCTAAGTAGCGTAAGTTTCCATTTTTATAATATTGAGATCTAAGTATTTTCTCCGTCTATGTTTTTCATTAAAACACTAGTCTCTTCGTATCGTCAGATTCGTCACGTATTCCTCTCTTTTATAATACCTAAATTTGATTTTTCCATGCTCCTAGCGTTGTCCGCCTTTTCCGGCCTACTTGGTTCCGGAGGTTAGTTTAATCAAAGTTTCTCCCATCCCGCCCACTAAGGCTCTCCCGCTCGTCTCCTGCAGTTGGAATCGGGTAGGACACCCACCGCATAGGAAAAGCCTGCTTGCGGGAACGAAACTTTTGGATAAACCAAAACATTTTAATTAATAGCGGTTTTTATGGTTTCTTTAACAATCTGCTGGCCGCTTTAAGAGGAAAACGTATCTACACTGAAAGATTTTATTCCAGTAGCTTTAATTTGGATTCAATGATTAAGTTTTTAAAATATGTCAGTAATCTTTAGCTTGTTGAGTGGAGACGGTAATTTCGAAAATATGCATTGTTGTCTAGATAATAGTAATACCTACATTTGATGAAAGCTAATTAAAGGAACCTGGACTGACGCTTGAAATCCTTATAGCTGGCTTTCTGCGGTAATATTACCACTTATTGAAAAATATCACCCTAAACTGTTTGGATTAAAAAATCCAAGATCTCGTTATTTTATTTAAGTAAAGGAAAAGACTATATAGACCATGGGTGGAGCCGGGAGGCAACTATCCTACTACAGGTAGAAAAAGATTGTAAAATGTGTAACAAAAAGAATATTTATAGCCCCCCCCCCACCTCCCTCTGATATCGGTGGATAGGCCCTGAAGAGAGTTTTGCCTTCGATCAGTTTAGCCAAATACCGCAACATACATTTTTATGGGAGTTCAATTACCTACTTACCTTTGCTCTTCCTTTCTTCTCTGTATACCTAATGCTTTACCTGCCAATTTCTTTAAATTCTTAGTTGTAAATTCCGAAATTAGTGTAGCCTAAATGGTTCAGAAAAAGGGCAAAACAAAGAAAAATTGAGATGCGAAGGAGAAAAAGTATAAACCAAACGAAGAATAATACCCAATACAAAGTAGAACATGCAATACTAACTTCAAATTTAGTAATGAGTCAACCACGGCCCATAGTAGCAAAAATGAAAAATAAAACTATTTTTTAAAAACTTTAGTGACAAATACCTCCCCCGTAATACTATTTTATTAATAATAATTTTCATTCAGACTCAGCTGAAGGGTAATTTTCAATTACGGAAAGAAATGTTTGACAATCCTAAAAAGAACCTGAAACCCCTCAAATATGAGGTCAAATTCAAATAAAAGCCCTTCACTGAAATTTTCATTGTCAAAAACCGTCAACTCGAACCCTTAGCCGTAAAAAATTGAAAGATAACTCATTTGACTGGAAATAAAATACCCTTATTCAATAAATCATGTATCTTTTTTGCTGTTTAAATGCATTTGAATGTGATGCCATTTGCACGAAAGATGATTTATTTCAAAATTAATGCTTTAAACCAGTGGTTCCCAACCGATCTTGGGCCATGCCCCAGGCATTTCTAAAATCCGGAAGACCCATCCCCGTGATGTTTAAATTGTATTATTCAAAATATTAAATGTATTCGCCTGAAGGAAGCATAAAAGATCAATAGCTTGGTACCTCTTTTGGGGTCATCCTCTAGACATATTTTTACTAATGAAAAATATTGTCAGGATACAACACCTTTTATACAATATATAACAGCATTGCAATACTATCGTTGGTTCCATTGAAACTGGACCCTCGTGCAACTGAACTCTCGTGCAACTCAGCCGTCTGTTTAACTTAACACTGATGCGACTGACCCCTTTTGCAGTTGAGCCCCCATGCAATTCAACCTCATTCAACTGAACCCTCATGCAACCCGGCCCCCATTTAACTGACCGCTTTTACAGCTCAATCCCTATTTAACTGAACCCACATTCAACTGAACCTAGTTTAACACCCCCCCCCCCTTTTTTTCAACCACCATTCAATTCAGCTTCCGTGCAATTCAACCATAATTTATCCCAAACCTCAGTCAACTCAACCTCCGTTTAACCCAAACCTGTCTGACACAACACCCATTCAGAGCAACCGCATTCAGCTCGACGTTCCTCAAATCAATAACATAACTAGAAAATCCAATTGTGCCCGTTTTGTTGGATCTGAAAGAGCTGACTCGAATGAAGTGGTCCTTATTTATTGGTTAATTCTTTTGTGTTTTTGTTTATGCCACTTCGATGTAAAACAAACACACACCCCTCCAAAACAACAACATTTTATTATTTTGTCCTATGTGTTTAAAAATTAGTAAAACTTTTAATTCCGAGAACCCGAACACATTTGAAGGTAATGGTTGCAGCAACAGCTACACCTTAGTGCAGAAAAAAACACGACCAATACTAGCGAAAATCTTAGAAACACATTAAAAATAACAATATCTCATAAGAAAAACTTGCCGTTAGTACTGATTCAGGAATGAAGGCTATTATTCAAATTCATCTTAATAAGAAAATTTTATTGCGGAAACAAATTTCTTTGAATTTTTAAAAAGAGCTAGAAACACTGATAAGTCTTGTTTTTTCTGCTTTATTTTTCCACTAGAATACCGTAGAGTCATTTAGTGTCGTTTGAAAGATAATATTCACATTTACGCGTTTTTCTATAAATTTGTCATGGCACCACAATCATGAAATGCCATGGCACCAAAATACGATTTTAGTTTCATTTCTGGAGGGTTAAGGCTTGAAACCATAAAAGGTCTACTACTTAAATTTCCATGGTCGGAAACCCTTAAACTGGCAATTAACCCCCCCCCCCCTCTTGAACACTGTCCTTCCTAGTCATCTTTGCAAGTGGAAAACAAAAAAAAAAGGTTCTAAGAAAAGACCAAGTGAAAAAAAATGACTCAAATACAAAGCGGATTCGTTAATGATTGAGGCCATTTATTTTCATTTCAACACTAAAATACATTGCGGAGTAAATTCTTGGAAAATACGGAAAAGTGCTTGATACCCGGACTATTCTTCCTTTTCTTTCTTTTTTTCCCAAGCACTAGCCAGTCGTTGAAACATCGTAGGTGTGCTGAAATGCGTAACCATCTGAGGTTCTCGAATTTTGTGTTTTATTTCCTCCGCCCCATAAAGGTGTGCCATAACTGGTGACTGGTTTTGATGTTACTCAGCAAACTTCATCCGAAAGTTCCAAATAAAAATACCGTTCATTCACTATTCAAACAAGCTTACTAGTGCAGTAATCGCTACCATCACAATATTCTTTTGGAACATTATTTCAGTAGAAATTTTTGAGCCTGTAAAACTTTACTTTCTTTAAAAAACCCTCAATTTTTCTTCAAACTCTTTCTGAATTTTGTGTTCTCCTAGATTAAATAAAAAAAAGTTTTATTCAGCTGAAAGTAAGAAGCAACATTAAAAATTAAAAAAAAATTGTTTTGTATATTATGGGGGTTGCTCCTTCCTCAATACCTCGCTCTTCACGCTAAAGTTCTTTAGTATTTTTCAAAAAAGCTTCTTTTGTTCTAATTAAACGACTCTTGTGTTTCAGAAGTCGTTCTTAAAGAATCAGGCCAAAAAACCAAAGACACAGGCCAAAACATTACAGAATCAGGCCAAAACATTGAGGAGGAGGTTAGTTTCTCTTTGTTTTAAGTTTTGATTTTGCTCCTTACTTTCAGTTGAAAAACTTTTTTTTTATTTAATTTTTGATCCTTTTTCAAATCATGCCGGGAAATCAAGCTTACTTCCATGGAAAATTCCTTCCCCAACAGAAAATTCCTCAAAGTAAAGCTCCTATAACTTAAAATACCCCCCACCCACCCACGTGGATAATACCCCGGATAATTCCGTCCTCGCTGACTATTTTTTAGGAAATTTCTCATGGACGATTCCGCTTGAAAAATTCTTCTTAGCATATTTTTATTTGAGAAAACTTTAATTTCTGTTCACGTCTCAAGTCATGTCGGAAATCCCCTACGTTAAAAGTTGATCCCGCGGAAAACCCCCTATGGAGAATTTCTCCTGTGAGAAATCCCCCCTCCCTCCCTGCCATGGAAAAATTCTCCAGACAATTCCAATCCCTCTGAAAATTTCCCCCGGGGCATCTTTATTTGGTAAATTTAGTCGGCAAAGACAAATAAAAAAATTCATGTAGGGACTCTGGCAAATTCTCCTAGCGTAAATTTTTCCTTGAAAGTTCACCCCCGAAAACTTTCTTTCCCATGGAAAATTCCCACCGTCCAAAATCCCCCCCCAACAGAAAATTCCTCCACCACAAAAAAATTCCTGTATACTCCCCAATAACAAATGCAATACGTAAATAACGGGTAAATTTTGTAACTTATAACACTTTCTCCAGGAGATATGGTAGGGGTGTTATCCCTAAAGGCATAGTTATCGGGCCTTTCAAACATGCTGAACATAATGGGTATCTCCAAAAATTTTGATCGGAAGACTCTGGGGGGAAAAGGCCGTGGTGGGGGGGGGGCTAGCTGCCCACCAATCTTTTTGGTCACTTAAAAACTGCACTAGAAATTTGGCTTTCAGATCAACTGAGCCCTTTGTCTGTCTTCTAAGATCACTGGTTCGAAAGGATGATCTCTGGGGAAAAATAACAACAAAAAAACAAACAAACAAGCATCCGTGATCTTTCTTCTGGCAAAAAATACACAATTCCACATTTTTTCAAACAGTTCGTGGTAACGAACTCTAAAAGTGGTAAGGAGCGACCCGGCTCAATGGTAACTGAAACTCTAAAAACCGGAATTTTCATACCAATAAATACATCAAAAGAATCAAATTTTAATTCTGATTTCAAATATTTAAGTTTCATCAAGTTTAATCTTACCCATCAAAAGTTAAGCGCCTGAGAAAATTTGGCTGATTTTCGAAAAAAGGGGGAAAGACCCCCTAAAAGTTAAAGAACCTTAATGAAAATCACACCATCATATTCAGCGTATCACAGAACCCTACTGTAGAGGTTTCAAGCTCCTATCTACAAAAATGTGGACTTTTCCATTTTTTGCCATAACAAAGATCACGGATTCGTTTTTTTTTGTTTTTTTTTTTTTTTTTTTTTTCTTTTCCCCAGGGGTATTAGTATCGACCCAGTGGTCCTAGAATATAGTTGGGGGGCTCATTGGAACGTAAAATAAAAGTTCTAGTGCCCTTTTTAATTTACCAAAAAATGGAGGGCAACTAGGCCCCCTCCCATGCTCATTTTTTTCCCAAAGTCACCCGATCAAAATTTTGAGATAGCCATTTTTTTTAGCATAGTCGAAAATATTATAACTATGTCTCTTAGGATGACTTAATCCCTCAAAGCCCCCAGGGGGAGGGCTGAAAATTATGACCTTTACCCAAAGTTAACATGTAGGCTAGTATTGGTTATTGCGACCCGGCTCAATGGTAACCGAAACTCTAGAAAACGGTAATTTGATACAAATAGATACATCAAAAGAATCAGATTTTAATTTTGATTTCAAATATATAAGTTTCATCAAGTTTAATCAAATCTATCAAAAGTTACGCGCTTGAGAAAATTTGGCTGATGTCCGACAAAAGGGGGAAAGACCCCCTAAAAGCTATAAAACCTTAATGAAAATCAAACCATCATATTCTGTGTACCAGAGAACCTTAATGTAGAGGTTTCAAGCTCCTATCTACAAAAATGTTGAAATTTAAATTTTTTGCCAGAAGGAAGACCACGGTTGCGTGTTTATTTTTTTTTTTTTCCCAGGGGTGATCTTATCGACCCAGTGGTCATAGAATATCGGGGGAGGGCTCATTGGAATGTAAATTAAAAGTTATATTGCCCTTTTTAATTGACTAGAAAAAATGGAGGGCAACTAGGCCCCCTCCCACGCTAATTTTTTCGAAAAGTCACCTGATCAAAATTTTGAGATAGCCATTTTGTTCAGCATGTTCGAAAATATTATAAGTATGTCTTTTAGGATGACTTAATCCCCCGAAGTTCCCGGGAGGAGGGCTGAAAGTTATGAACTTTACGCAATGTTAACATATAGTATTGGTTATTGGGAAGTATACAGTACAGACGTTTTCAGGGGAGATTTTTCCTGGTAGTGGGGGGGGGTCGGGGGTTATGTGGGAGGATCTTTCCATGAAAGAATCTTTAAAGGGGGAAGGGATATTACTATGAAGGGGGCACCGGAAATCCCCGCGTTATTTAAAAAAAGATCAGAAATTAAATATAAAAAAACAAGTTTTTCAACTGCAACAGCAGCACCATCAAAACTTTAAACGAACAGAAAATATTACATATATGATTGGGTTCACCCCCTAGTCAATAACTCAATCTTTAATCCAGAGATTTTTTAGTAATTTCATAAGAGCTATTTATTCAAATTAACGGCATTTGTTGATTAAGCGGTCAGTTTTAAAGAATTGGAACAAAATTCGAACGTTCCCTTAAAGAGCAAGGTATTGACTAGGGGGCGAACCCCCTAATATACTTATTAAAAATATATGAATATAGAAGTTTGTTACGTAAATTAATTCGTAAGTTACTTATATTTATTACTAATAAAAACGTTCGTAAATAAAATGAAACAAGTTTCGAGAAAGCCATTTAACTAAATAAAAGTAAATTAATATGAAAATTTTGTGTTAATTATTCATATACTGTGAGCCAAGATAAAAACCTGCATTTATTCAAAAACGTTCAAAAATTAAATAAAAAACAACAAGTTTTTTTAACTAATAGTAAGGAGCGACATTAAAACTTAAAACGAACAGAAATTATTCCGTATATGAAAGGGGCCGTCCCCTCCTCAACGCCTTGCTCTTTACGCTAAAGTTTGACTTTCTCACAACTCTATTTTTGTTAAACAATAAAAAACTTTAGCTTAAAGAGCAAGGCGTTGAGGAGGGGACAGCCCCTTTCATATACGGAATAATTTCTGTTCGTTTTAAGTTTTAATGTCGCTCCTTACTTTCAGTTGAAAAAACTTGTTTTTTTTTATTTAATTGTATATAAAAGCTTGAAACCTTTACAGCAGGGTTCTCTAATATACTGAATCTGACGGTACGATTTTCATTATCATCGCTTCAAGTTTTGGGGTTGTTTCTTCCCTTTTCAAAAATAGGGTAAATTCTCTCAGGATCGCAACTTTTGACGGGTAATATTAAATTAAATGAACTTTATACATTTCGAATAAGCTCGATTCTTTTGATGCATCTTTTGTTATCAAAACTCTGAATAAAACTGTAAGACTGTAATTGTAACATTGCCGTTGTTGTTACAAAAAAGAAGATGCTTGGCTTTTCCCCTCTGCGTTATGCAAAATATAAATACATTTAATGATGAAGCAAACTGACGTGATATCTTTTTTTCAGGGGGGCCTCATATAGGTAATAATTTCTGTTCGTTTTAAGCTTTAATGTTGCTCCTTACTTCCAGGTGAAAAAATCAACCTTTTGAGGATGTTTCTACCGTCTTTTGAAAATCAGGCAAATTTTCACAGGATTAGTATAATAAGCGTGTTCTTTTGATGTGTTTATCTTTATCAAAGTTCAGTTCTTTTTAGATCGGTTACTATTGAGCGAAGTCGTTTCTTACTTACAAATTATTTGAAAAAAACTACGTTTTCTAAAGAGTTAAAGAGGCTGAGTTACAAGGTCGAACCTTAAAACGTACAGGGATTAGGAGGCACAGTTGGGGGGCTACCACCCCCCAAACCCCCGCTTTCGCAGCCTTTAAATATAAAAAAATTTCTTTAAACTGAAAGTAAGGAGCGACATTAAAACTTAAAAAGAACAGAAATTATTCCGTATATGAAAGAGGCTGTGCCATCCTCAACGCCTCGCTCTTTACGCTAAAGTTTGACTTTCTCACAACTCTTTTTTTAAACAATAAAAACTTTAGCGTAAAGAGCGAGGCGTTGAGGATGGCACAGCCTCTTTCATATACGGAATAATTTCTGTTCTTTTAAGTTTTAATGTCGCTCCTTACTTTCAGTTTAAAGAAATTTTTTTTATATTTAAAGGCTGCGAAAGCGGGGGTTTGGGAGTGGTAGCCCCCAACTGTGCCTCCTAATCCCTGTACGTTTTAGGTTCGACCTTGTAACTCAGCCTCTTTAACTCTTTAGAAAACGTAGTTTTTTTCAAATAATTTCTGCACGTTTTTGTACAGTTTATTACTTATTATTGCTTGACTAACTGTTAGCTGATCGTGTCAGGAGTTAAAGTTGGGGGGCTTCCGCCCCCAAACCCCCGCTCTTGAACATTCTTGTGTTAAGGCTTTTAATTCCTGAATACTCAAATCACGTCGTACAGGGTGCCTCCTAATCCCTGTACGTTTTAAGGTTCGAACTTGTGACTCAGCCTCTTTAACAGCCCCCCAACTGTGCCTCCTAATCCCTGTACGTTTTAAGGGTCGACCTTGTAACTCAGCCTCTTTAACTCTTTAGAAAACGTAATTTTTTTCAAATAATTTAAAAAAAGAAACTGAGTTTCTTTTCAAAGTATATAAAAAAGTTGCTCTGATGGTGAATCGAACCCGAGTTTTCCGCCTGAAAGTCTAAAGTCTCAGCCGCTGGACTATACAAACACAATAGTAATTGTTGTTTAGCAAATAGAAGGTATTTTCGACGCAAGCAAATTCCCAAAAATCTTGATATGTGGTTTTTGGAAAACAGGGAAGGAGTGATCAGATTGAGCTGAAATTTCGACGATAAGCTCCCAGGCCCCAGGAAAGCTTATCCTCTAAATTTCAGCCCGATCAGACAACGTTAAAGGGGGGTTGTGGAGGGAAAAATTAACATGGGCTAATATAGGAAAACGAGGTTTTTCGTAAATGTAAATTCGGGGTATAATTTTTTCGGTCTGAAAATATCAAAAGGCCCTAACAGGTTGAATTCTGCTTCGAATGAGTCCTCATTCAACCGGATCAGTTGCCAACTGTGGCCTGTAGGCGTGGCTAACAAAAAAAAAAGAGATGAATTTTAAGTGGCTATATTTGGTTTTTTGAAAACAGGGAAGGAGTGATCGGATTGAGCTGAAATTTCGAGGATAAGCTCCCGGGCCCTAGGAAAGCTTAACCTCTAAATTTCAGCCCAATCGGACAACGTTAACGGGGGGCTGTGGTGGGAGGGTCCAAACTTCCGGCCCAGTTTACCCCATGAAGATAAAGTCGGAGGAGGATGAAATTTTGCAAGTTTCTTAGTTTGAGCTTGGGCTACAAAATGCAATTACCGCCGTCTCTCTGCGACCTCTAGGACCTGAAATCGCTTAACATTGTGGTGGGTCGCCTCTTTATAGAGGCACAAGTGTGCCTCCTTGATATCGTTACATTAGTTTATGTTAAAATTCCATATTGTACCTCTTCATTTGTTTTTCACAAGAAAATTAGAGAACAACCAGTATTGAACTAGTAACCTCCAGATCTGCAGGCTAACACTCTCTACCAAAGTGCTATAAGCTAAATATTCTAATTACAAATACTGTATGTGAACTACATGGGCAAATTTCACAAATAACAGCCCTTTCCCAAAGGACTGTGGAGGGGGGGCATGCTATCCCCATAGGGATAGCTATTGGATATTTCAACTATGCTGAACAAAATGCTTATCTCAAAATGTGGATCGGCCGACTGTAGAGGAAGGGGCCTGTAGGGATTAACTGCCATCCATTCTTTTTGGTTACTTAAAAAGGGAACTAAAACTTCTAATTTCCGTTCGAATGAGCCCTCTGCCGATCCTCCAGGACCAGCGGTTTGGTACGATTAGCCCTGGGAAAAAAACAAATCAACACTCTTCTGTAGTCTGCCTTCAAGCAAAAAATAAAAATTCCACATTTATGTAGATAGAAACTTAAAACCTCTAAAGTTGGGCTCTTTAATACGTTAACTTTGATGGTGTGATTTTCATTGACTTTAAGCGGGTGTTTACCCCCTTTTTCAAAAATCAGGCAAATTTCCCCAGGCTCGTATCTATTGATGATTAACACTAAACTTAATTAATCTTAGCCTATATATTTGAAATCAGCATAATAAGCGGATCCTATGGATGTACATATTGATATCAAAATTCCATTTTTTTACAGTTTCGGTTACTATTGAGCCACGGCGCTCCTTACTAAAGTGCGTTACCACGAACTGTGTGACTAAAAACTACTTCATATTAAAATTTAAGCATGACCGAAGAAAAAAACTATTTCTAATCTAAGAGTTAAGGCCAAAATTCAACGACCCTCCTTCCTCCCCATTCATGTGTTTTAAAATAAATTAATTATAGTATTTGATCAAGTACGGGGGAAAAATCGAAATCTGCTCATTTAGATGGAGATTGGATAAAGTTCAACTTGAATGGGGCAATTATTAACTTTGCCATGCGCGAAAAAATACGCATTAACAGCATCCTGAATGAAAAGCGTTTTTCATTGGTTGTCAGTGAGGCCAATAAGTTGCAATCGCGGCCCTGACGGTTGACGCGGCCCGTCTTTTGTCGAAATCAGTTTAGCTTGTCCAAATGTGTAATATAAGTTAGAAACGGTGAATGAAGCGAGAAGCCAATTTATAGCTTCTAATCAGCGCTAATTCAAACTTATTCTTAGGCATTGGGTTGAGCTCAGTGAAACAGAGCATTATTTAAATGGGGGTTGAGTTCAAAGGGGTTCAGTTGCACGAGAGTTCAGCTAAATGGGGATTTAGTTGCACCTGGATTCAGATGCACGAGGGTTCAGTTACGCGTGTTCAGTTGTTTGGGATTCAGTTACACAAAGGTTTAGTTGCTTGGGATTCAGTTGCACAAAATTTCAATTACGTCCACACCCTATTGTGTATCATTTTTGCTCTTTAAATGCAGGTGAATGTGACGTCATTCAAATGAGAATTTTTTTTTTTCAAAATTAAGGCTCTAAAGTATAATCAGCCGAAAGGTGCATATTCTGCCTATTATCCACCAAAATATTACGACACCCCACCGGTGGGGCCTGCGCCCCATGTTGGGAATCACGGATGTAGACTGTATAGAAACTGTAGAAAAAACTCTGTAGAAGAAACCTGTAGGAGACTGTACAGAATCTCTAGAAAAAAAAACCGTAGATAAAAACTGTGTTTGGATATAGAAACTGTGTATAGAGATAGAAACGGTATATAAAATCCATCCTTTTTCAAAATTTCTTCCTCATTTCGAAGTTTTTCTTTAAGAAATCTCAACCTCTTACGGTTCTTCCTAAATCAAATTTAGAAAAAATTTTCTAAGAGTAAAAATGTCAAATAAAAGCAAAAATCCACATCTCAATTTAAAACGAGTAGAAATAAAGTCATATAATAGTTCAAACTTAGACCAACATAAATTACTATAAACTGGTAAATTAAACAAACAGCTGTTTATATTCAACGAAATAATAATATTGAATAGTTCATGGTAAAGAACTGTATGCAAGGAGCATGGGCGCCCATAAGCTGAATTCCAGGGGGGGCAAATCTCATCTAATTGGCACTTTTTATGCTATATAATAGAAATCTCAGAACAAAAATATAAAAATAAGGCAGCATCATTCAGCCAGGGGGGCGGGAGCCCCCCCCCCTGCCCCCCCCCATATGGGCGCCGATGGTAAGGAGTGAATCAAGCAAGTAGGACCCAAAATTCTAAAAAATTGATAAAAATAAGTACATACAAAAGATTTGGCTTTTTATGCTGATTCCAAATATATACAGGCTATTTCATTAAGCTAGATGTTACTTATCGAAAGCTACGAGCCTGAGAAAAACTCACTGGGTTTTTATTTTTTTAAATGGAGGGAAATCACCCCATTTTTTGTTAAAAGTCAAGGAAGCTTAATGAAAATCACACCATCAGATTCCGAATTTTTGGGAGCCATACTATAAAGTTTCAAGCTCCTATCTATAAAAATGAGGAATTTTCTTTTTTGTGCCAGAAGAAGGACCACAGATGCTTGTTTATCTTTTTTTTTCCCAGGAGTGATCGTATCGAATCAATGATCCTAGTTTATCGGAAGAGGGCTCATTCCAAAAAAAAAAGTTCCAGCGTCCTATTCAAGTGACCTGAAAGACCTGAGGGCAAGTAGCCCCCCTCCCACATACCCCTTTTTCCCAAAAGACATCCGATCAAAAGTCCAATAACTATGATTATGTGGATGACATGACCCCCGAGGGCCCCTGAGGAAAAGGCTGTAAAATCTGCAATTTGTCAATTGTATACATATATTATTTGTTATTGGAAAATATACGAACACTTTTCAGGAGGAATTCTATGCAGGGAGGAGTTTTCCACATGGAGAATTATCCATCAGGAGAAAGTTTCCTGGGGGAATCTTTCAAGGGAAATTTTCATGGGAGGAATTCACCATAATTCTTACTTTCTCTATGGCTACTTAATTGTATATGTGGAGAGAATGTTCAGGGAAAATTTTCCGGAAAAAATTTTCATCAGGGAGGGAATTGTTTTCGGAGATTTTTCTGTTGGGAGATTGTCTGGGGAAAAATTTCCACGGAGGGGATTTCCATCATGATTCGAAAAATAATCAAAAATTGAATATATAAAAAATTTCTTTAAATATAATTTTCAGGGGGGGGGGGGGTTCATCGAGGAAAGCATTATTCAGTGAGCATTTTCTGGAGGATTTTACGAGGGAGGTATTTTCCCCAAGGGAATTTTCTATGGATCTCCCGGCGTTATTTGAAAAACGATCAGAAATTCAATAAAAAAACATTTTCTTTAGCTGAGACTAAGGAGCGACATTGAAGCTTAAAACAAACAGAAGTTATACCATATATGAGGGTCATGCCTTCCCGCTCAATCCTTCGCTCTTTGCTCTAAAGTTCGATTTTTTATATTTGTTTTTTATGTCTCAATTATGTGGGAACGACTCCTGAAACACAAGAGCCGTTTAATTGGAAAACATTGAAATACTTTCGTTTAAATACTAAAAACTTTAGGTTTTAAGTTTTAATGTTGCTCATCACTTTCATTGTCAGTTATTCCGTGTATGAGGGGAGTCCTCCGTTCTCAATCCCTCGCTATTTACTCTAAAGTTTATTTTGTGTCCCGATTCTTTAGGAACGGCTCCTGAAACACAAGGGCCGTTTAATTTAAATAAAAAGCTTTTGTTAAAGTGCTAAAAAAAACTTCAGCTTTTCAAGTTTTAATGTTGCTCCTTACTTTCAGTTGAGAAAACTTGTCTTTTAATTTAATCAAATATAAAGACAACAGACAGAGCTATGGATGAATAAAGGAATCCTAAAACTGGCAGGAATTATAACGAATAATCAATTCAAACTTAGAATGAAAAGAAATAACTACAAATAAGAGTTCGCCTACCACTCCTCCAAACCCTATAAAGACAAGAGTGTGATTTGTAAACAATTGCCAATTTGTATAATTTTCGAGTTTCATGCATTTCACATATTTTAGTATTAGCATATGTGTACAAAGATTCGAGTCTTGGTAGGATGTAGGAGGGTAAAGGACCGTAATCAGATAGTCAAGAAATAAACATACCAATCGATCCACTGGTTGATGATCTGTCTAAATATAATAGTCATAATAGGAATACTAACAAAAAAAAAAATAGCAGACATCAAGAGGTAAATTTTGTAGTTGTTTTTTTTTTTTTTTTTTTTGCTGAAGAAATGAGCAAATATTTTATTTATTAGAACGAAATCGCTTTTTAGGTTCTGAGGGTAAACAAATTGTGGTGCTTGTTAATTATACGAAACACGCTCAAGGATTACGCTCTGTAAGATCTCAGAAAACCGATTTCATAGCAACAAAGACAAGTGGCGGGTGACGGAATGCATTGGACATATATGATTGGGGCTATGTATTTGCATATTTGGTGTTGGGGGGATAAAATATTTGGACAGCTTTAAATTAGAAGACAAATCTTACTTCATAATATGCAGAATAATTATAGATAAAACATTTTGCACGCAGACCCGCTATTCCCCTCCCCCCCCCCAATAAGCAAATATATAGCCCAAATTATGCAAGTTCAATACATTTTGTCACCCACAACTTGTCTTTTTGGCTATGAAACCGGTTTTCCGAGATCTTACAGAGCGTAATTCTTGAGTGTTTCGTAAAATTTTCGTGAACTAGTGCCAAAATTGCTTTCCAGATAAGATTTCTTTAATATTTTAAAGAAAGCAATCAACCATTGTATATAAAAACTTTCAGAGAAGTTTCTGTTTGAGCTAATTTTAGAAAGTTTAGTTCCATCCTGGGTGTCCAGAAAGGCAATGAGTATTAAGTTGAAACTTTCAGGGAATATTAAGGGAGTCAGGTCATCCGTTTCAACTATACTGAACAAAATGGCTATCTCAAAATTTTAGTTGGATGACTTTGGGGAAAAAGACACGTGGAATGGATTAGTTATCCTCCAATCATTTAGTCACTTAAAATGGGCACTAAAATTTTCAATTCCCCTCGATTAAGTCCTCTCTCGATGTTTTAGGACCATGGTTTGATACGATCACTCCTGGAAAAAAAAAAAAATACACATCCGTGGTCTTTCTTCTGGCAAAAGGTACCAAGTTTCATATTTTTGCAGATAGGAGCTTGAAAACTCAACAGTGGGGTTCACTGATATACTGAATCTGATGGTGCAATGTCATACAGATTCCTTGACTTTTGGGTGTATTTCCCCCTTTTTTGAAAATTGAGCAAATTTTCTCAGGCTCGTAGCTTTTGATGGATAACTTTACATTTAACGATATGTTTTGAATTAAGCATAAAAATAAATTCTTTTGATGTATGTATTGTTATCAAAATTTCCTTTTAAGAGTTTCGGTTACTATTGGGCCGAGTCGCTCCTGACTTTCAGTTCGTTGTCATGAACTGCTTGATATTCTCTTTTATGCCTATCTGCATTAGAAATTTCAGGCCATGAGGACCCCTCCAAGTCCTCAATTAAAATTTCAGGACCAAGAAAACCTAAATCACGATACAAATTTGATTGCTTTGATTCTTGACGTTCTATTTTTAGTTCTGTAACAATAAAACAAAATGTTTTAAAAAATAAGCTGGACATGATTTTAATTTAAACAAATTTGAACTTAAAATAAAATACGGCACAGTAAGATTATTCTAATAAAATTGGTAATGGAGTCCATTGGAGTCCATGGAGTCCACATGGGCGTAGGCAGCATCTTGTGTAGGGGGGGGGGCATCCGCTTCTGTGATGGAGGGGGAGGGATCTTACTAATACTTCCCGAGGTCCTTTGAATATAGGTCTTTTGAAACTAGTCATTCTATATTTCACTAAAACTCGGCCTTTAACATTTTCCATGTTCTACTTTTCCACAGTATAACATAAGAGACCCACTATCCTACTTCCAATTTCCAGCAAAACATAAACACCACAAAAGCGATTTGACACAAATCACATTATGGTTAGATTACAGCTTCTTCTAAGAATTTAACTCAAAAGTTTACAGTTGGGCAAAATTAAATATTAAAATTGGTATAGGGGAGACCGGCCCACGTCTAGCCAAAGCAAACAGTTTCAATACAAAAACCTATGGGGCTTCTGGTAGATTATAAACGCTCTGACAGATTGCAGTGTATTTTTTAAAAAAGTCTGACCTTAATTAATACTTTTACAAAAAATTTCAGATTGGATCAGGTTTTATGGTGATTAACTCTGGAATTTTGTTCAATTTTGTCTGAAAGCCTACGCCTAATTACGAATACTAGAAAACTCGCCTTGTAAACTCGCATTGTATCCTCCTATTAATTGCCGGTTTTTGGCATCTTCCGAGGCGTGCCATCTTCACCAGTTTGCTGTTAGTATTTTTTCATCCCGTGGGATAGTGAACTCCCATGTTCGGCTTCAATACCCAGGTTAAATTTGGCTTTCCGTACCAACGTCTCCAAAAGTGGGCTATGCTTGTAAAAGCTGTGTAAACAGCATATTTAAAGGTTAAAGGCAAGCTTAATACCCAAAACTGTGTATTTTCTGGCGTTGTTTAATCCTGTAAGAACAGTAAGTGAACTGAAGTTCTTTTTTTCTGTTAAATTTCATTCAAGATAAAATGATTAAAAGTAAAACAGAAGAGAAAAGAAAGAAAGGTGGCTGTGATCCAGAAGAAAATAGAATAGCAGTTTTTTCTGTCTTATTCTACAAGAAATTAGTTGGATTCTCTCGAAGTACTATGGATGTTCGTAGAAAAATACTGTAAGACTACATAAAAAAAAGTTTAGAAGCTGAATATTCCACTAAAAAGTCTGGACCTGAATTCCCTTACACCCTGCTATAACCTATGATCAATCTTCACAGAGGAACAATCAAAAAAACTAAAAAATTGCTTGAAAACGTACGAGAAATTACAGGTAAAGATTGGTACCGTGGTTTTATGGATTGACTTAAAACTCTGTCAGTAAGAACGCCAATAAGTACAAGCCTATGACGGACAATTGCTTTCAACTGTCACAGTGTAGGAGCTTTCTTTAACAACCTGGATTGAGGCCTATATAAACACATGTTCAGACCACAAGACATTGGAAGTTTTGACGAATCCGGTCTGAAAAAATCCACAAGCCTGGTAAAATCATTGCACAGCGAGGGCAGGAGTAAGTAGGGAAGGTCACGTCAGCAGAAAGAGGTCAGTTGACCACGATTTGTGCTGGTGTTAATGTGTTGGGAACACAGTCCCTCCTCTACTTATTTCCCCACAAAAATAGTGTCTGGAAATTTTACTCAGGGGAGCTTTATCAGGAACCATCATGATCAGCTCAGAAAATAATTCTAGCTGGATAACTGCCTCTCATTCTTTGCTTTACTTGCAGCATTTTATCAATCAACTCAAACCCAGAAAATCAACAGGAAAAAAATATTAAAAACTCAGAAGTGCTCACTGACACCCCTATGAAAGAATGCATTACTGCTAGGATAAAAGCTGTATCTGCCAAAAAGCCCTAGTCCTGGAACGGAAGAAAGTCAGACAAGTGAAAAGACTAAAAAGCAAAAATAATACTCTTTATTTTTTTTTAAACCTTAATAAAATTAATTTTGTACGTTCTTATGCTGACCATATTCTCCCGTAATTTTATAGCCAAAAAACAAGCTTTAATATTTACCTGGTCATTTTTCTTTTTATTTTGTCTAGTTGCCAAATATAAGCCAGAGACGACTGAACCAGTGCCGGGATGGCCCAGGTTTGGCACTCTTGACCACTTGGATAGAGAGGCATCCAGGTGGAAAAATGGCGGAGTATTTCTAATTGTCTTTTTCAAGGATGGTATTTAATGAGTTACTTCTGCTTTGACATGCTCAGCAACTTCTTATCGCTTGAATCAATTCAAGGAGAATTAAACAAGTTAAAATCAGCCGATCGTGGGCCAGTTTCCTATCTATATATCGGACCGAAAATCAATATTGAAGATCAAAACGTAAATGTTGATATCGCAAACGATATTTGGAAATTTCTGTTTATTTCCAGCTTTTTTAACCATATACCAGGTAACATCCAACAAAAAATTCCAACATACGAAAAGTTCTTGCTAATATCTATCGTAAATTTGAAGGTCTTGGGGGGTGCAGCTGTCCCCCCCCCTGCTCCCCCTTTCCTACGCCCATTAAATGGACACTCGTTCATATTCAAGGCTGTATTAGAATGGGGGTCAGGATGGCTTCAGCCCAACAGAGGGCTAAAACATTTACAGATTTTCAACCAATATGAATAATATTCCCCATCCTCATTTATCCAAAATTCTATACTACTAACACCCCCAAGTGCAACAACAAGCCGGCTGAGGCTAACAAAGCTACGCACGATCCTCCTTCATCCCAATCTATTTAAAGCCTCCATCTTTACACCCTCCCAAGAAGTTCATATTTCTCTTAAATCTTTCCTTGTGACATTCTCCCACCCCGTTCTGGGACGACCTGCTTTTCGTTTGGTCCTAGACGTTAGGCCGACAACGACAATCTTTGGCAATCTTTCAAGCTTCATTCGCAAAACTTGTCCTAGCCATCTCATCCTTTCTCGCATTATAGCCCTAGAAAGCGGGATTCACCCACATTTTTCGCACAGCTTACTGTTTGAGATACCGTCGGTCAGCCGGGTACACAAAAAAATTCCTAGGCAATTTCTCTGGAAATTGCTTTTTGGAAATTCGTTTTTTGGATCGCCCATGCATCAGAACCATACTTGACCACTTATTAAGATTTGTTGTAAAATTTTATCCAAAATATAGGGATCAAGTGAAAATCTTCATTCTTAAGTAGAAAAACCAAAAAAAAAACTTTCCAAATATTCATATTGTTAACCATTAAAAAAACACTGTCAATTGAAAACCAGCAGAAATTAATTAAAACCACCAATTTCAAAAAAAGAAGTATTTAAATGAAAAGCAAAGAGCTACATAAAACCAAATACGAGCAGAAATAGTCATACAATAATTCAAACTTATAACGATAAAAACTGACTATAAATGAATAAATGAGACCCAAAACGATCAGAAACCACAATGAATAATTAAATATAACTTACAATGAAGAGAAATTACCATTAACAGTAGTAGGGTGAACACTCCCTAAGCGTTCTAAGGCAATAGCGTCGTTTGCGCTTTACTGAAAGCAATTTTTATTGTGAGTTTGTTTTAATTGGTCATATCACCAACATAAGTAGTATCCATACTATTGAAATGAATTGCACAAGGAATTGCACAAGAATATGCGGTGTCATTTGACGTACGCATTGTAAAAAGCGACCAATCCTTTACCTACAAAGTGGCCAAGCATGTTTTCAGAGTATGGTCATGGTTGTATAAGACAATCATACTGGTTTTTTGTTATTGATATGAATTGCACAAGAATGTGCAGCGTAGCTTCACGTGGACATTTTAAAAAAGCTGGCAACCAATAAAGTGCTCAAACACGTTTTGAAACTATAATCAAGGGTGTATAAGACAATCAGACTGGCTTTTTTTTGTTTTTTTTTTGTTTTTTTTTATCGAAAACTAGAGATTGTCAAATTGCATATTTAGGAATAATTTTATAGGGAAAGCTGTCTATCACCCATGTGTTATCCACAGTTCCATTTCTTTGAAGTCTGTGCTATCAAGAGCAGTTTCTGATTTTTTTTTTTTGGACAATTGCCTTTAGCCAACACTAGATTAATATGAATGTATCGGTAGATAGGATTTGTGAATTTGATCCTACTAAGGTGGAGAAAAAAAAGGGTTTAGCACTTGTGGATACTTCGATATGATTTTTTTTTATAGACAATTGCCTTTAGCCAACAATAGTTTGATATGAATATGTCGGTAGATAGGAATTACGAATTGAATCCTATTAAGATGGAGAAAATCATAGACAGCAAAATCAAAGGTGGAGATAATCATAGGCAGCGCAATAGCGCTGCCTAAGTAAAGAACGATGTTGGCACAATGTATTATTTTTTTTTCCATATCCGGGCACTTCGTATCGAAGGAGTTGTCGTAGAAACTTCTAAAAGGGCTAATTTGATTGGAAATTGGAGTGGCTAGTGCCCTTTTTAATAGTTGAAAGTGATTGCGGGGTAACTACCCCCCCCCCCCCCGCGATGCACATAATTCCCCCAAACACATCCAATCAAATTTTTGAGATAGCCATTTTGTTCAGCGCAGTTGATTTCCAGATAGAAAATATGTTTTTGAGCAGGACACTCCCCCACAACCCTTGGGGTAGGGGTTTTAAGTTATGCCCTGAGGGCATATAAAAACGATGTTGGCACAATGTATTTTTTTTTCCTTCAGAGCAGGGCACTTTGTATCGAAGAAGTTGTCGTAGAAACTTCGAAAATGGCTCATTCAATTGGAAATAGGAGTGGATTGTGCCCTCTTTAATAGTCGAAAGTGATTGGAAGGCAACTAGCACCCCTTCCACACCCACCATTTCCCGAAAGACATCCAATCAAAATTTTAAGATAGCCATTTTGTTCAGCGTAGTTGCTTTTCAGATAGAAATTATGTGTTTGAGGAGGACACTCCCCCACAGCGTTCCAACACAGCCAAAACCCCTATGCCTTCCCAAGGCCAGAACATAATTTGCACTTTACTTAAAAAAAATACAAATGAATGTGCATTGTCAGTTTAATATACATATACTGATATTTAGTAATCAAAATGTTAATATTATTTGATTTATTAAAGTTATAAAAGTAAAAACATTTATATTTTTTTTCAGCAAAGTGCAAACTATGTTTTGGCCTTGAGAAGGCATAGGGGTTTTGTGCCCAACTTATGTTAATTTCTGCTCGTTTTGAGTTTGACTCGGTTATTTATTGTAATTTCTGTTTGTTTTGGGTTTCAATTATTTATTGATGCTGATTTGTGGTTGTTTCACGCTTGGTATATTATTTGATTTTATTTTTGCTAATTTTTTAATTAATGGAGCTCTTTACTTTTCTTTGAAACACTTAGTTTTTGAGAAATTTTTTTTTAATTAATTAAAAACAATGATCATTTTTAGTTTACAAGATGTATTTTTGAGAGAAAAAGATTTAAAATCCATATGCGTGATAGTTTGCCCCCCAGAAGGTGTGGTCGGGGATGGTGTATTGAGCCACGCATGTCTCAATTCTTAGGATTTAACAGAAGAAACGCTAATGGCGGTTTTTTTTATTAAGTTTAAACGATTAATTGCAGTGTAAGTGAATATTTTTGCTAGAAGAATGCCCCCGAAAAATTCCATATGTCTGATAATGCCTGCTAGAGGATGTCGTGTGTCAACCATTCAGTGTCAAAAGCTCGGAATTACTATAGAACATCGCAATCTAGTAATGAAATGGCCAGTTTCCGTTGTCCAAATAAAACAGTGGTCATTTTTTAGTTTACAAAATTTATTTTTGAGAGAAAGAAGGTTAATAAACCGATATGTGTGACAAAGTATATGCACCCAGACGGTGTCGTCGGGGCTAGTACAATGTGAAACATTGGCCTCAATTCTTAGTAGTCAACAGAAGAAACGCTAATGGCGGTTTTTCCATTAAGTTTAAACGATCAATTGCAGTGTAAGTGAATATTTTTGCTGGAAAAACGCCCCCGAAAAATGCCATATGTGTGATAATGCCTGCAAGAGGTTGACGTGTGTCAATCATTCCGTGTCAAAGGCTCGGAATTACCATAGAACATCGAAATATAGTAATGAAATGGCCAGTTTCCGCTGTCCAATTAAAATAATGGTCATTTTTTAGTTTAAAAAATTTATTTTTGAGAGAAAAAGGTTCAAAAATCCGTATGTGTGATAATTCTCCCCCAGAGGGTTTTGTCGCGGTTGGACTATTGAGCCACACTGGCCTCAATTCTTAGGATTCAACAGAAGAAACGCTAATGGTGGATTTTTTCATTAAGTTTAAACGATCAATTCTAGTGTAAGTGAATATTTTGGCTGAAAAAATACCCCTCCCCCGAAAAACGCAATATGTGTGATGATGCCCGCTAGAGGGTGTCGTGTGTCAACCATTTAGTGTCAAAGGCTCAGAATTAGCATAGAACATCGCAATCTAGTAATGAAATGGCCAGTTTCCGTTGTCCAAATAAAACAGTGGCCATTTTTTAGTTTACAAAATTTATTTTTGAGAGAAGAACGTTGAAAAATCCATATGTGCGATAATTTGCCCCCACAGGGTGTTGTCGGGGGTGGTATATTATGCCACGCTGGCCTCGATTCTTAGGATTCAACAGAAGAAACGCTAATGCGGTTTTTCATTAAGTTTTAAAGGATCAATTCTAGTGTAAATAAATATTTTTTCTGAAAAAATCCTCCCCCCCCAAAAAAAAATTCCATATGTGCGATAATGCCTGCTATAGGGTGTCGTGTGCCAAGGATTCAGTGTCATGGAATCGTAATTAGCATGGAACATCGCAATCTAGCAATGAAATGGCATGTTTCGCTGACCAATTAACATCAATGGTCATTTTTTAGCTTGCGAAATCTATTTTTGAGAGAAAAAGGCTGAAAAATCCATATGTGTGATAATTTACCCCCAGAGGGTGTTGTCGGGGGTGGTATATTGTGCCACATTGGCCTCAATTCTTGGGAATCATCAGAAGAAACGCTAATGGGTTCTTTTTCATTAAGTTTAAACGATATGGCCTAAATTTACCTCTAATATCAACCTTGGCCCCTCTTGAATTGCTTGCTAGAACCCATACCTTTCTTCTATTCATGCATGTTTTTGTTTTGTTTTTTCCATTTGTCATGTTTTTAACTGCTTTTTCTGTGTTTTAATAATTGTGTAAATTCGTTTTTATTTAAAAATTTGTATGCATAAGGCCTTGTATCTTTTTTCGATTCCTTGTATGGGACGAATCTTTAATGCCTAAGCGTTTACACAATTTAAGCATCTTGTAGTCCCCTTTCGCCTTTATTAATAAGAATACATTAAGAGCAAGCCTAATTTCTAGAAATAGAATCCACTTTCCACGTTAATTATCTCAGGTGCAGGAAACACGTCATTCTAGCATGCGTGAAAATCTTAGAAAATCATGGTTATTCACTGTATCAGTGAAATATCTTCGACAATTTTGCCTGTAATCTAAGTTTTATATTCTATTGAAGCAAATTTGATTTTTGAAAAATGGGAAGACATCACCAAAGTGTGTATCGGATCTTGGTAAAAGTTACAGCATCAAATACAGCACATCAAAGAATCTTAGTGTGAATCTTTCAAACGTTTATCAACGAGAAATGTAAAATTTGTTACTTTTTCGATGAATAAATGCAAAAAATGGAAATTCAAGCTGGTAATATTGATGAGTGTGATGTAGTAGTCAAAGAACTTCACAATTTCGTGAAGAGTTACGGAAAAATCTTAGAAAGTCGCGGTTAGTCACTGTATTAGTGAAAAATCTTCGACAATTTTGCCTGTAATCTAAGTTTTGTATTTTATTGAAGCAAAGTTGATTTTTGAAAAAAGGGAAAATATCTCAAAAGGGTATAACGGGTATTGATAAAAGTTACAGCATCAGATATAACACACCAAAGAATCTTAGTGTGAAGGTTTCACACTAAGGAGGTGATGAATGTGATATCAGAGGGTACCGGCGAGCAGTAATAGTGTGGCACTGTGGTGTAAATTTCTTGGAGTATCGCGCTCTAGCAATGAAATGCCGAGTTCCCGCTGTTCAAATAATAATAAACAAAAAAACAGTGTTTAATTTAGATTCAGAAGTTTATTTCAGAGGGATAAGGTTGAAAATATCCTAGGGGTGATGAGGAATGGTGCCAGGTCGATGACGGAGTGGTAGGTGTGTAATGCCATGGTGGTCTGATCTGTTTTCTGAAGTATCGTGATAGGCTTGGCTTGTGAAAACTTGAGTCAATGGGTTGAAGTATAATTTTTACAAAGAAATGTCTGGAAATGTCTTGGGGGTGATGGGGCGATGCCAGAAAGTGCCGCAGAGCACTAATAGTGTGGCATTGTGGCGTCAATCGCTTGGAGTATCATGTTCTAGCAATGAAAATATGCAATGAAATCTGGCAATGAAATTATGTGACAGTGATGTTTGCGCTGTCATTACATAAGCATGCATCCTGTCATTACGCAACGTGTGCACCGTCATTACGCAGCGTGTGGGCCGTTATTATGTAATACCTACGGTGTGTACCGCCATTACGCAACATGTGCGCTGTCATTACGTAAGGTGTGCGCCATCATTAAGTTATTCCCAATTAATCCATGGATGATTGCATCACCCTAAATAAATCTATTAAGTCACACACGATGGTGTCATCCTCTATTACACTTGGAAACAGGGGTTTTTCGTGGGAATCTTGCCAGCCAGCCAGTAAAAACAGGGACCGCATTGCACAGGTACGACGTCTTGAGGAGCTAGTAGCTCCACTTATACACCCTTTATCTGGCTCACGGAAATCCTATGCTAACTCCATATCTGGCTGACAAAACTTATTATGACGATACTACTTATGTGACTTTGGGAAAAAATGAGCGTACGAGGGTGGCTAGCTGCCCTTCAATATTTTGGGTCACATAAAAAAGGAACTAAAACTTTGGATTTCTGACCAGAAGAGCCCTCTCCCGAACTTCTACGAACAATGGTTCGACAAGATCATCCCTGGGGGAAAAATACAAAAATATAATAAACACGCATCGTGATCTTTCTTCTGTAAAAAAATAAGAAGCAAATTCCACATTTTTGTACATAGGAGCGCGAAACCTTTACAGTAGGGTTCTCTGATAGGCTGAATCTAATGGTGTCATTTTCATTGAGATCATTTGATATTTTGGGAGTGTTTCCTCCCCTTTTAAAAAATTGGGCAGATTTTCTCAGGCTCGTAACTTTTGATGGGTAACATGGAATTTGATGAAATTTACACATTTTGAATACGCATCAAACTTTGATTCTTTGATTTATCTATTGTTATCAAGACTCTGTTTCGTAGAGTTTCGGTTACTTTTGAGCTGCATTGCTCCTTACTTACAGTTCGTTATCATGAACTGTATGAAAAAGTATACACAAAAATAGAGAGGGTAGAGCATATGCAGGAATACATTACTTGGAGAGAGAGGTAATAAAATAATAAATGCTAAGAGGCCTTAGTTGAATTAATCAAGCCAATGAAGAATACAAATCACATTATGGCACGTTGCAACGACTCTGAGACTAGGCGTTAATTGATTTTGTTTTGGATTAATCAAGCCAATGAAAAATACAAATCATATTGTGGCACGTTGCACGACTCTGAGACTAGGTGTTAATTGGATTTTTGTTTTGGAACTGTTAACGAAAAATCAGTCTGTTCAGTTTGGTTTTGATCTAGAAGGTTTAAGAGGGAGGAAAATACTACTACGAAAAGGATAGCAAAGATTTTCCTTCCGAAAATTGCGAATAGACAAAATTAGCAGGAGGGTGAAGTTGTGAGATTAGACCATTTTGGAAGCTTGGTATATGTAACTTAACATAAAGCTTTGGGATGCAAATACAGATCAGTAAAGATAAATTTTTCAATCATGACACCTGTGTGGCTCAGATCAAAAATATGTTTGGAAGTTCAGGTCTTGGTCACGTCTATCTCTATGTAGATTACTTTTTAGTTTCTATTCCCCTTCTGCAACATTTTTAGTCTTCTAAATTTGTGAGTTGATTCGGGTCGAGAATGCCATTTTTTTGGCAACTTCAAAAGACTTATACAAAATTTTGGTTTCCATATGATCAGTCGTATGTACTTTGACGTATATAGTGTTATCCAACCATTTTTTCTTCTTTTTTTTTCTTAGAATATTGGTTACTGTTAGCATTGGTCATTCCTTTTAAACAGTCCGATACAACGATCTGTATGTTGACGTTATCAAATCACCTTAACTTTTTTTTCGTTTATTTATTATTATAGTTTTAGACCTGGGGAGCGATTAAAGTTGTCATAAAGCTTATTTAATTAATTATCTTTCTCTCATTCCTTCCGTCTCTTTTTCTCTTTTCTCAATATTTATGAATAAGTGTTTTACATATTATGTTTAAATTTTTAATAGTTTAATGTTATGTGTCTTGTATCATGATCCCTCTCCTTACAGGCCATTTAGATTTTTTGGGGTTATGAGATTATACTATTGAATGTTTTCTGTTAATTTTTTTTTATTATTATCCAAGTTTACAAATTTTTCAATACTCGTGCTTTCTCTAGTTTTTTGTAAGATTCTTTTTAAATACTCGTGAAATTAGGATACAGTCAGATATCACAAACATGAATAACTTGTTTGACTTGCTCAAAGAGTAACTCTTATTATTTACCTATCCTTTCTGTCGTCCGATCTTAGTTCTATTCTGTTTTGCTACTATAGAACAAGCGCATGAAAAAAGGACAAGGAAAAATCGATGACAATGAAAACAGCCGCTAATCAATTTTCATACGGAGGTTCCTTAACAAATGAAAATTGGAGTTGAATCAAGCCATTTTGCTCTTACAGCCTCAGCCAAGAGCAGAGAGACTCTATAGTCTCTATCACATTCATTGACGATAGGAAAGGATGAAGTTTGGCCTATAATAAAGCAAATGGTACAGAGGTTGGACGCTATATAAGCAGCTGGGGAATCGGCAGATTTTTAATGGTAAAATGAGGTTTTAGGCCAAATATCTTGATTTTCCATAGTTTAAAGCTAAGATTCCAAAATTCTTTTAGGTAGAGTGCAATCATATTTTCATTCTGCACAGGATCAGGATTGCGGGAAGCAGTCGCAAACATAAATCATCGTTGCAGCGGCAGTTGCAACCTAGTAAAGAGTAAACCAAAACCCATAGTAATCAGAAATAGAAAAACGCTTCTTCAAAAAAACCGCTGAGTGAGAAAAAATTGCCTATCTGACCCTAGATTGGAAGTAGTAACTGTCACTTTATCTATTTCAGACAATAAAAGTCCGTCGCAAAAAGACATTTATGTTGATATCGAACAAGAGGATGACAACGATTGACAATGTCTCTGAATTGGCTAAAAATGCATATTGTTGGAAACAGCATGGTTGAAAACCTTTTGTAGGGTAATTAAAGTCCCCCAACTTGAACACAAAGAAAAATTACTTGTTTGCATGAGTAGCACTGATCTGTCTCCCTTTTTTTCTTTTTTTTTCTAGAAGGGCTAGGGGGTAGCCAGAGCATCATAGAGAGGTTTGTAATAGCTAATTCGAAAGGGAGTTAAATTTTAAGTACCCTTTTTAAGTGACCAAAAAGATTGGAGGGTAAATAGCCCCCCTTCCTACATGCCCCCTCCCCCCAACTAGTCCTATAAAAATTTTGAGATAGCCATTTTGTTTAACATAGTTTAAAGGTCCAATATATATATGGTTTTGATGATGATATGGCCCTCCATAGTCCCTGGGGAAGGTATGTGCGTGGTATCGGGTGTATCGATATCGCGCGTATCGGTACCGTGCCTATTGGTATCACATGTATCGTATCGGGAATATTGGTATCCGCTGTTGTTTTTTTCAGTCATTTTCTAGGCTCATTTTTTTAAAGCATGTCCCAGCAAGGTATTATGGTTGCAGCGGCAGCTGCAACCCAGTAAAGAGCGAACCACGTCCCATAATAAACAAAAGTTAAAAAACGCGTTTTGAAAAAAACTGCCTAGTGTAAGAAAAATCCCATTTGACACTGACTTAGGAACGTTCACTGTTATTTCGGTTTGTTTCAAAATTAAAAGTTTATTGCAAAAAGAAATTTGAGTTGATTTCGAAAAAAAATCCTCACATCCCTCGAAAATGGCGTCATATCAAAATGAAGACTGTATGGTTAGAAGCGAGGTGGTTAAAACCTTGTACAGGGAAGTTACAGTCCCCCTCCCTGAACAACTAGGAAAATCAGTTTTTTGCATCGGTAGCACTGATCTTTTTTTTTTTTTTTTTTTTTTTTTTTTTTTCAACAGGTCTAGCGGGCTACCAGAACATCATAAAGAGATTCTTAATGGCTCATTCAAAAGCTATTTCTCATATCTACGTAATTTTTATAAATTCTGCCAGCTGCAAGTGCCATAGGGCACCAAAATGGCACTTTTTGTGCTATTTCTCAACGGGTGGTACTAGCAGACTACCAGAACATCGGTGGTAGATCTTTTATAGCACATATAAAAGATATTGCACATATCTACATCTTTCATATAAATTCCACTATCATCAAGTTCAAATGGCACTAAAAACAGCCCTTTTGGTGTCGCGTCTCAAGTGGAAAAGCCGGAGTAAAAAAATTGATTTCCAAAAAAATGTTTTGCTCGAATTCAAACAAATACGACAAAATCAAAATATTCTGTTGGAGTTGTGACTTGCTTATTGAATTCAAACACATGACAAAAAAATCCAATTTTCCTGTTGGAATTGTGACTGTCTAGTTGAGTTCCAACAAATTATTGAAATTATTAAGATTCATGCACTTTTCAGTAGAAAAAATGTAATTTTCACCGTAAATAGGCTATATCAATCAACACGGGTTTAACTTGAACAGTAGTTTGAAGTATCTTGAATATAATTTAAAATTTGACTATAGGACCATTGAAAGTAATATGTTCAGTATAAGTTCAATTCAAATATTTCAATTATAGCAGAAAAAGGGGAATGTTAATTGAATTTTGAGTCTAAAAAGATAATTATAAAAATAAGGAAATATATTTTACTTTGAAATAAGTTGAGCTTTCTTGTCTGCGAAATGAACACACAGAAATTTATGGACAAAAATTATCTTTTAACTTTTACAATCGCTTTTTTAAATACATTGTCTTGTGAGTTTCTGTACGTAGAAAATTTCTTAAGATGCTACCCTAACCTTAACAGTACTAACGGTGAAAATATATTCAAGTTCAATGGGTTTATTAACAAATGAAAATAATAAATCACACATAATCAAAATACTCAGTCCATTCCTGGACGCCGAGAACCAAAGTCATTACAATTTAACATAATACGCAGAATGGTCACCGCTCCTAATCTCAGACACAACCATACCCCTCATTTACCAAATAACTAAAACTATTACCTTCCCGTTCCTTACCCTCAGGGGAATCCACCCCGTCATATTTAAGACGGTGCTTTTGCTTCCTGAATTAAATTTTTTCTAATTAATAACGAAAATCCTTTTGTGGGAACAACTTATGTGTTTGCGATGAACGTCATTTTTGTAATGAGACCCAAAAAGTGTTTTAAAAAAATTCTTCCCTGGATTTGCCATAAATTTGCTGCTTACGCTGAATAACCAAGTAAGCAAAAATATCGAAGAAAATAAGACGCCTGTAAGGGTATTTCAGTCCTTTACGTACACGTAAAGGAACCAAAAGCTTCCCCCCAAAAAATAATTTTCTAAAATGGTGCATATTTCAACTGGACTCAGAAATACTACACTGAATAGCATGAATCGTGCTTCAGAAACTCCGGTTTGCTACAGGATTAATTAAAAATAGGACGTTAACCCAATATGTTTTATCAACCAGTTCATAGTGTTAAACTGTAATTAAGGAGCGACTCAGCTCAAATTTAACCGAAACTCAAAAATGTAATTTTGAAAACAATGGATAAGAATTGGGTCTTTATGCAGATTGCAAATATATAAATTCCATTACGTTTTGCCAAGGGGGCATTCACATCAGAGAGAGAAGAAATTCTGATTGTGATGGTAAGTATTTAGTTTAGTTTATTAATATTGATAATTTGCGTCTTATGTTTCCCAAAATGTTTAAGATAGTACATTTTTATAAATAAAAAAAAGTTTGGTAAAATTCTACGGTACTGTTCTATTAGCTGTAAACCATGCAAGAAGTGAAGCTCGGGTAATGCTAAAGAAATAAAAAAAAATATTATAAAAATGTAATAGTTTAGAAAACATATTCGGTTATATATTTGCACTTTAGAGGGGTGGGGGGTAAAGCATAGCATATATTAAATACGTAACCTCACCTTGGTACTTTTTTCCCCCTAAACCCCCCAAAAACACTAAAGTTTGAATATTGTAAACGCAGTTAGAAACCACTGTGTGAAATCCAATTCTCTGTTGAGAGAACCTGTTTGACTAGTTTCTTTTAGTATCTATCTTGCGTGGCTTACAGCTAATAGAGCAGTACCAATTCTACTTTAGCTACTTTTGGCTATCTTGGAAAGGGGTTAGGTTAAGAAAATGAAACTTTCAGGCATTGGTCTAAAGGCTAAAGTATGGGTACTTATGTACTATCTGGAACGCAAGTAGTAATCAACATTATATTTCTACAAGGCCCCCGTACCAAACAGGTTCTACAGGGCATTACACCTTTGCCAAGAGATTTACGCAATTTAAGGACAAGTTTTTCTGACGTAGATTTCTAGTTCATGATATACAAGTTTTTTTTAGGTTAAATCCGTGGTCATTCATTTGTAAGTTGATTAGTAGGTTTTTTTTTTTTAACTTGGCTAATAGGTTTTTAAACCTATTACTACGAACGCTACATGCATTCCATTTTTGGAACTAGGAGCGAGATTGTGTGATGCTATCAGACTGATTTCGTTTCATGGGTTCGTTAATAGAAGGACTAATGTTTTTGAAAAGGGTAATTACTTCTTTAGTTTACGAGATTTGCGAATTTTTTTGCGAAAAGATATTTGCGTAAAGGTATTGCGATGGTTAAGAATGCCTCACGGGTAATTAAAGAATGGGATGCTTGCATCAACAATACAAAGAATATGCACAGATACTTAATAGATTTGACGCTTACAAGAGACATTGCTAGAAGGTATTCAATAGCTTAATTGAAAAGTAACGATAGAATGACATTGTGACTTGACCTAGCTTTACCTCGCCGATGTGGTCTGTATAATACATAAGTAATGTTTGAAAAGTATTTTCAATTTAAAAAGAAATGGCTGAACAGTGTTTTGAGGGGGAGGGGTTGCATGGTGGGTGGAGTGGCCCGCGGGTTCAGTTACAGGGGAGCCAGGTGCACGGGGGTTTCGGTTATCCAGGGGTTCCGTTACCAGGGGGATTCAGTTGCACGGGGGTTGAGTTAAATGGGAATTGAGTTCCACGAGAGTAGTGCTTTGTCGTGGTTTAGCCGTGAGGTCCCTTACCACAACCCCAAAGGGCTCCGATCCCCCCTGCCCCCACCCCGCAGGAACCCCCCGGGCCTCAAAGGTTCTCTAGGCTCCCCAAGGGGCCGGGGTTTACCTTGTAACTTTTACCTTCTCTTGATTTTCAAAGTTCCGGTTGAAGGCCTCTGTTGGTTTAAGCCAGTGTGATTTTTTCTTTACATGATGTTCGTTCAAAAAAGCAAGAATTTCTGTTAAATAAATAATTCTTATATTTTTTCCGTTCAATTGAAGGCGAGGATTTCTGTTAAATAAATAATTGTTATACCTTTTAAAATGACTTCACGGGGTTTGAGGGGGCTCTGTTGTTTTAAACCGTTTGATTTTTTCTTTACATGGTGTTCGTTCAAAAAGCGAGGATATACCGTGTGATTTTTTTGGGAAGTTTAATGAATTTATTAGTTACCGAGAGTTCAATGACTCCTCCTCTCAATGACTTCCAGGGGTTTTATGACTCCTCCTCACAATGAATTCAGATGGTTTTAGGACTCATCCCCCTAGCCATAACTCCATTCAACCTTGAGCGAAGATATAAAAGTTTGATGAAGTATTTTTCTGCTTAACAACTACATTAATAACTTCCAAGATGATAGGACTTATTTTTTAATTTAATTGTGAATGAAAAGTCGAAGTCTAACATAAAGAACAAGGTATTTTGGAGGGGGGTAGCTAACTTCATATACGGGATAATTTCCATTCGTCTTAGTTTTTAACAATGCTCCTTATTTCTAGTTGAAAATGCTTATTTTTTTAACTTAATTGGGAATGAAAAGTCAAAGTCTAACATAAAGAACAATGTATTTAGGATTGTGTATCTAAATTAATATAATGGTTTTTTTCCTATCTTCTTATTATTTCACTAGTATCCTAATTACTATATGATATTTATTATTTTTTAAATTAATTTTAAATGAAAAGTCAAACTCTAAAATAATGAACAAGGTATTTCGGAGGGGGTAGCTAACTTAATCTACGGGATAATTTCCATTCGTTTTAGTTTTTAACGATGCTCCTTATTTCTAGTTGAAAATGCTTATTTTTTTAATTTAATTGGGAATGAAAAGTCAAAGTGCTAGAATGGTTGAAATCCACTAGCTCAGTATTGGGGTCTTAGCTGTTAAATAAATAATTGTTATACCTTTTAAAATGACTTCACGGGGTTTGAGGGGGCTCTGTTGTTTTAAGCCGTTTGATTTTTTCTTTACATGGTGTTCGTTCAAAAAGCGAGGATATTCCGTGTGATTTTTTGGGAAGTTTAATGAATTTATTTGTTACCGAGAGTTCAATGACTCCTCCCTGCAATGACTTCCAGGGGTTTTATGACTCCTCCTCACAATGAATTCAGATGGTTTTAGGACTCATCCCCCTAGCCATAACTCCATTCAACCTTGAGCAAAGATATAAAAGTTTGATGAAGTATTTTTCTGCTTAACAACTACATTAATAACTTCCAAGATGATAGGACTTATTTTTTAATTTAATTGGGCATGAAAAGTCAAAGTCTAATATAAAGAACAAGGTATTTCGGAGGGGTAGCTAACTTCATATACGGGATAATTTCCATTCATCTTAGTTTTTAACGATGCTCCTTATTTCTAGTTGAAAATTCTTATTTTTTAATTTAATTGGAAATGAGAAGTCAAAGTCTAACATAAAGAACAAAATATTTTGGAGGGGGTAGCTAACTTCATCTACGGGATAATTTCCATTCGTCTTAGTTTTTAACGATGCTCCTTATTTCTAGTTGAAAATGCCTATTTTTTTAATTTAATTGGGAATGAAAAGTCAAAGTGCCAGAATGGTTGAAATCCACTAGCTCAGTATTGGGGTCTTAGTAAACCAGCCTGAATGGTGGAAATCCACTGGCTCAGTATTGAGGTCTCAGTCCACCAGCCTGAATGGTCGAAATTCACTAGCTCAGAATTGGGGTCTTAGTCCACCAGCCTGAATGGTGGAAATTCACTAGCTCAGAATTGGGGTCTTAGTCCACCAGCCTGAATGGTTGAAATTCACTAGCTCAGAATTGGAGTCTTAGTCAGTGTTCAGATTGTAGCGTTGGGGTCCGACTATATGGGCTTTATTTGTCAAGACCTGAATGCTAAGCGATGGACATGAGCTCGATTGGGACCCCATTGTGAAAACGGAAAACAAAAAACAAAAAATATATTGTTGATATGTGTGTAGAGCATGGCATGGTTACCGCTAGGGGCAACAGTCTAACCGTTGACGGTTTTAGGTATCCGTGAATAAGTTCTAAGGTAAGAGTGGAAATTGGGACAAATTTTTGGAGGTGCCCACCTCACCTGCTCAGAGTCTCAGGCAAGTGACCCTAAATTTGAAAAAGTGGAAATTGGCTCAGATTTTCTAAACTGAGCTGAGACAATGAATAGATACTATTGGGAAAGTTATTGGAGACGCTGGGCATCCTTGAACAAGTGCTAAATTGAGAGAGGAATTTGGGACAATATTTGGGGTGCACCCACCCGCCCAGAGTCTCCGGCAGGTGAACTAAAAATTTAAAAAAACACACAGAGACGACAGACACAAAGAGACGAGTCACACACAGAGAGGACAAACACACAGAAACGACATATAGAGACGACACATACACAGAGACGATACACACACACAGAGTCAACACACACAGAGAGATGAGACACACACACAGAAATGACAAACACACATAGAGACGACACACACAAAGAGACGGCTCACACACACACAGATCCGAAACACACATAGAGACAACACACACATAGAGACAACACACACACACAGAGACGACATCCACACAGAGACAACAAACACACACACAGAGACGACACACTCAAAGTGACGACTTACACATAGAGACGACACATACACAGAGATGACAAACACATAGAGACGACACACATAGAGAGACGACACACACACAGATACTAAAAACTAAAAGTTACTAATTACAAATAGAGACTACAAACAAACATAGACTAAAAACAAAAACAGACTAAAGAAACACATAGACTAAAAAAACAAAGATATGACAAAACACACAGAAACGACACATAGTGACGACACATGCACAGAGACGATACACACACACAGAGTCATCACACACAGAGAGACGAGACACGCACACAGAAATGACAAAACACACATAGAGACGACACACACAAAGAGAAATCACACACACACAGATACGAAACACACATAGAGACGACACACACATAGAGACAACACACACACACACACACAGAGACAATATACACACAGACACGACACACACACACACAGACGACACACACAAAGAGACGACTAACACAGAGATACGACACACACACAGAGACGACACACACACAGAGACTACACACATAGAGAGACGACACACACACACAGACGACACACTCAAAGTGACGACTTACACATAGATACGACACAAACACAGAGACGACAAACACACAGAGACGACACACATATAGAGACGACACGCACACATAGACGACAAACACACAGAGACAACACACACACAGATACGAAACACACAAAGCAACGACACACGCACAGAGAGGACAAACACATAGAAACGACACACACAAACAGAGACGACACACACATAGAGACAACACAGACATAGAGATGACAGACACACAGATACAAATTGAGACAATATTTGGGGGCACCCACCCGCCCAGAGTCTCCGGCTGGTCACCCAAAAATTTAAAAAACACACAGAGACGACAGACACAAAGAGACGAATCACACACAGAGAGGACAAACAAACAGAAACGACACATAGAGACGACACATACACAGAGACTATACACACACACAGAGTCAACACACACAGAGAGATGAGACACACACAAAGAAATTACAAACACACATAGAGACGACACACACAAAGAGACGTCACACACACACACACACACAGTTAAGAAACACACAGAGAGACAACACACACAGAGAGACAACTCACACACACACAGAGACAGCATCCACACAGAGACAACAAACACACACACACATATGACACACTCAAAGTTACGACTGACAAATAGAGAAGACACACACACAGAGACGACAAACACACAGAGACGACACACACAGAGAGACGACACACACACAGAATCGACACACTCAAAGTGACGACTTATACATAGAGACAACACACACACAGAGACGACAAAAAACCAGCGAATACATAAACACAGAGGTGAATCACACACAGATACCACAAACACACAGAAACTACACATAGAGATGAAACAATCACATACCTGATACACACACAGAGAAAACACACACCCAGAGAGATGAGACACGCACACAGAAATGACAAAACACACATAAGGACGACACACACAAAGAGACGTCACACACACACAGATACGAAACACACATAGAGACGGTACACACATAGAGACAACACACACACACACAGAGACAACATCCACACAGAGACGACACACACACACAGAAACGACTACACTCAAAGTGACGACTTACACATAGACACCACACACACACACAGAAGACAAACACAAAGAGAATACACAGAAAGAGAGAAGACACACACACACACAATAAACACTCATACTGAAGAATTAAACGTATAGACTACAAACACAGAGAGATGAAAAACACACAGATAAGGAAAAATCCGATTAACTACATGAACTAAGATACTAAAAAAACAATGATAAAACACACACACATATAGTAAAAAAAAAACTAAACTAAACACGCACAGATATGACAAACACACATACAAGACACACACACACACAGACGACAAACACATAGAGACAACACAGACAGAGAGATGACAGACACACAGATACAAAACACCCACAGAGACGACACACACACACATAGTCCACTCACACACACAGAGGACAAACACACAGAGACGACAGACACAAAGAGACGAATCACACACAGAGAGGACAATCACACAGAAACGACACATAGAGACGACACATGCACAGAGACGATACACACACACAGAGTCAACACACACAGAGACGACAAGCACACAGAAACGACACACACACACACATACACAGAGACGACACACTATGTGTGTCGTCTCTGTGTGTGTGTCGTCTCTATGTGTAAGTCGTCACTTTGAGTGTGATCGTCTCTGTGTGTGTGTCTGTTGTCTCGGTGTGGATGTTGTCTCTGTGTGTACGTGTTGTCTCTCAGTCGGTGGAGTGTCTCTGTGTGTTTGTAAACTGTGTTTGTGTGTGTCATCTCTTTGTGTGTGTCGTCTCTATGTGTGTTTGTCATATCTGTGTGTTTGTCTCGTTTCTGTCTGTGTGTTGACTCTGTGTGTGTGTATCATCTCTATGTATGTGTCGTCTCTATGTGTCGTTTCTGTGTGTTTGTCCTCTCTGTGTGTGATTCGTCTCTTTGTGTCTGTCGTCTCTGTGTGTTTTTTAAATTTTTGGGTCACCTGCCGGAGACTCTGGGCGGGTGGGTGCCCCCCAAATATTGTCCCAAATTCCTCTCTCAATTTAGCACTTGTTCAAGGATGCTCAGCGTCTCCAATAACTTTCCCAATAGTATCTATTCATTGTCTCAGCTCAGTTTATAAAATCTGAGCCAATTTCCACTTTTTAAAATTTAGGGTCACTTGCCTGAGACTCTGAGCAGGTGAGGTGGGCACCTCCAAAAATTTGTCCCAATTTCCACTCTTGCCTTAGAACTTATTCACGGATACCTAAAACCGTCAACGGTTAGACTGTTGCCCCTAGCGGTAACCATGCCATGCTCTACACACATATCAACAATATATTTTTTGTTTTTTGTTTTCGGTTTTCACAATGGGGTCCCAATCGAGCTCATGTCCATCGCTTAGCATTCAGGTCTTGACAAATAAAGCCCAGATAGTCCGACCCCAACGCTCCAATCTGAACACTGACTAAGACCCCAATTCTGAGAAAGTGAATTTCAACCATTCAGGCTGGTGGACTAAGACCCCAATTCTGAGCTAGTGAATTTCGACCATTCAGGCTGGTGGACTAAGACCCCAATTCTGAGCTAGTGAATTTCGACCATTCAGTCTGGTGGACTAGGACCTCAATACTGAGCCAGTGGTTTTCCACCATTCAAGCTGGTGGACTAAGACCCCAATACTGAGCTAGTGGATTTCAACCATTCTGGCACTTTGACTTTTCATTCCCAATTAAATTTAAAAAATAAGCATTTTCAACTAGAAATATGGAGCATCGTTAAAAACTAAGACGAATGGAAATTATCCCGTAGATGAAGTTAGCTACCCCCTCCAAAATACCTTGTTCTTTATGTTAGACTTTGACTTTTCATTCCCAATTAAATTAAAAAATAAGCATTTTCAACTAGAAATAAGGAGCATCGTTAAAAACTAAGACGAATGGAAATTATCCCGTATATTAAGTTAGCTACCCCCTCCGAAATACCTTTTTCTTTATGTTAGACTTTGACTTTTCCTTCCCAATTAAATTAAAAAATAAGCATTTTCAACTAGAAATAAGGAGCATCGTTAAAAACTAAGACGAATGGAAATTATCCCGTATATGAACTTAGCTACCCCGTCCGAAATACCTTGTTCTTTATGTTAGACTTTGACTTTTCATGCCCAATTATATTAAAAAATAAGTCCTATCATCTTGGAAGTTATTAATGTAGTTGTTAAGCAGAAAAATACTTCATCAAACTTTTATATCTTCGCTCAAGGTTGAATGGAGTTATGGCTAGGGGGATGAGTCCTAAAACCATCTGAATTCATTGTGAGGAGGAGTCATAAAACCCCTGGAAGTCATTGAGGGGAGGAGTCATTGAACTCTCGGTAACTAATAAATTCATTAAACTCCCCAAAAAAATCACACGGAATTTCCTCGCTTTTTGAACGAACACCATGTAAAGAAAAAATCAAACGGCTTAAAACAACAGAGCCCCCTCAAACCCCGTGAAGTCTTTTTAAAAGGTATAACAATTATTTATTTAACAGCTAAGACCCCAATACTGAGCTAGCGGATTTCAACCATTCTGGCACTTTGACTTTTCATTCCCAATTAAATTAAAAAAATAAGCATTTTCAAATAGAAATAAGAAGCATCGTTAAAAACTAAGACGAATGGAAATTATCCCATAGATGAAGTTAGCTACCCCCTCCGAAATACCTTGTTTTTTATGTTAGACTTTGACTTTTCATTCCCAATTAAATTAAAAAATAAGCATTTTCAACTAGAAATAAGGAGCATCGTTAAAAACTAAGACGAATGGAAATAATCCCGTATATGAAGTTAGCTACCCCCTCCGAAATACCTTGTTATTTATGTTATTCTTTGACTTTTCATTCCAATTAAATTAAAAAAAAATAAGCATATTCAAATAGAAATAAGTATAATCGTTAAAAACTAATACGAATGGAAATTATAACGTGTATGAAGTTGGCTACCCCCTCCGAAATAACTTTTTCGTTATGTTAGACTTTGAATTTTCATTACAAAATAAATTAAATATTAAGTCTTATCATATTGGAAGTTATTAATGTAGTTGTTAAGCAGAAAAATACTTCATCAAACTTTTATATCTTCGCTCAAGGTTGAATGGAGTTATGGCTAGGGGGATGAGTCCTAAAACTATCTGAATTCATTGTGAGGAGGAGTCATAAAACCCCTGGAAGTCATTGAGAGGAGGAGTCATTGAACTCTCGGTAACTAATAAATTCATTAAACTTCCCAAAAAAAATCACACGGAATATCCTCGCTTTTTGAACGAACACCATGTAAAGAAAAAATCAAACGGCTTAAAACAACAGAGCCCCCTCAAACCCCGTGAAGTCATTTTAAAAGGTATAACAATTATTTATTTAACAGAAATTCTCGCTTTTTTGAACAAACAACATGTAAAGAAAAAATCACACTGGCTTAAAACAACAGAGTCCTTCAAACGGAACTTTGAAAATCAAGAGAATGTAAAAGTTACAAGGTAAACCACGGCCCCTTTGGGAGCCTAGAGAACCTTTGAAGACCGGGGGGTTCCTTCGGGGTTGGGGTGGGGGGGATCGGAGCCCTTTGGGGTTGTGGTAAGGGACCTCACGGCTAAACCACGACAAAGCACTACTCTCGTGGAACTCAATTCCCATTTAACTCCACCCCCGGGCCCCTGCCTCCCCCGTGGAACTGAACCCCGGGATAAACGAAACCCCCCGGCCACTGGAGCCCCGGGAACGGGACCCGCGTGCAACGCACCCCTCCATGCAACCCATCCCCCTCAAAACACTTTTCAGCCATTTCTTTTTAAATTGACAATACTTTTCAACCGTTACTTATGTAGTATACAGACCACATCGGCGAGGTAAAGCTAGGTCAAGTCACAATGTCATTCTATTGTTAATTTTCAATTAAGCTATTGAATACCTTCTAGCAATGTCTCTTGTAAGCGTCAAATCTATTAAGTATCTGTGCATATTCTTTGTATTGTTGATGCAAGCATCCCATTTTTTAATTACCCGTGAGGCATTCTTAACCATCGCAATACCTTTACGCAAATATCTTTTCGCAAAAAAATTCGCAAATCTCGTAAACTAAAGAAGTAATTACCCTTTTCAAAAACATTAGTCCTTCTATTAACGAACCCATGAAACGAAATCAGTCTGATAGCATCACACAATCTCGCTCCTAGTTCCAAAAATGGAATGCATGTAGCGTTCGTAGCAATAGGTTTAAAAACCTATTAGCCAAGTTTAAAAAAAACCCTACTAATCAATTTACAGATGAATGACCACGGATTTAACCTAAAAAAAAAACTTGTATATCATGAACTAGAAATCTACGTCAGAAAAACTTGTCCTTAAATTGCGTAAATCTCTTGGCAAAGGTGTAATGCCCTGTAGAACCTGTTTGGTACGGGGGCCTTGTAGAAATATAATGTTGATTACTACTAACGCACGCGAAAAATAAAGTTTGGTCAATGCTAATGAAGTAAAACAAAATAGGATAAAAATATAATAGTTTAGAAACAAATTTCGAGTATATATTTGCCCATTAGGGGGGGGGGGTAAAGCATAGCATATATCAAATACCTAACCAAGCCGAGGTAATTTTTTCCCCTAAACCCCATAAAACAATAGTTTAAATATTGTAAACCCAATAGCAAACCACGCTTTACAATCCATTTCTCTATTGAAAAAAAACCGTTTCGAAAGAAACACGCATCTTCCCTATATAATATAGCGCATGTGTTCCAGATAGTACATAAGTATCAAAGTATGTCCCGGGAAGGTATTTTGAAGTACCTACCTCCACTCCTTCTCCCTCTAGAGGGTCCTTAAATTTGCCTACATGACAGGTCTATACTTATTGAAACTTTGACAAAACAACATTTTACCTTAATTTTCAGTTATCGGTTTCTTTTTCTCAAGGTTAAGTTCCAAAAATGCAATTCCTGCTATTTGAGTAGAATTTTAAGCCATATAAATAGTTTGTTTCTTCAAAATTTAGGAAATGCATTTGCATATCATTATAACCTTATAAATTTGGATTGAGCAAAGTTGTGAAGCTGAAAACAATTTTGTTTTACTTCATCTAAGCAGAAGATCTATTTTGCAAAGTTTCGATTTTATAACACACAGGTTTTATGAGGCGGTGAACTAGAGATTTGATGAGATCTGATGAGCAAGTCAAAGGTATTCAGAAAAGACAGGATTCGTGACATTATTATTGTAACCGTTTACCTCTGGAGGTAGAAGAAAGGGGGAAAGTCATTCTTTTATTTGTGCCTCGATTTGACTTCATCTTCACTTCAGGTCCGAGCGTCACTGTTTTCCGGATTGGAACATATTTCTTACTCAAGTGTCTTCTGTCTGCCTGCTACTACGCCATTGATTTACTGATTTCCACCATTAAGAAATGCAGCCGTTAAGAGGTGTCATATTATCTGGGAGAAATGTTTTGTTGTAATTTTATGTTCTTTTAAAATAAATGAGTTTTTTTTTTTGGTATTTATTCATGCTTCAGAAAAAAGAAAGGGAAACTGATCCTGAGAACTAGATATTAGACTGTAGACCTAGGAAATTGAACAACGCTAGTGATGGAAATCCAATAAAAGAACGGGAAATTCAGCAAACAAGATGGAATTCCAATAAGGATCTTAAAATCAAACATGTTGTTTTGTCAATAAACTGAAAACTCAATTCGTGTATGGGAATTCAACATTTTTGTTTCTCAACAAATTAGAAATTCAATAACGACCATGGAATTCCAAAATGGTCTCCAATATTCAATTTCAGATGTTCAAATTCAAATTTTGTTGCTGATAAAAATTACAAACAATTTTGTTGAATCTCAAACGATTTTTTTTTACAGTGTGGGGCTATTGGGCTAGCAAAACTAAAAAGTGATGTTTAATGGCACTCATTTTTAAGGCATATCCCGGGAAAGCGGATTTTAAGCCTATTACTCACATCTATGTGCTTTTTATCAATTTTACCATCCAAAAGTGCCATATAGCAATAAAAACGGCACTTTTAGTACCCTTTCTTAAGTGGAAGAGTTTGGAAGCATAAAACGGTACCACTGCAATAATTATGGTCCAAAGCCCTTAGCTGGAGGCTTATAAGATCCCCTCGCACCTCACATATATTCCCTCTCCAGGCCATCTTAGTAAGTTTCATAAATCAACTAGTCATATTAAAAGTAAAAGAATATTGCGAAAACAAATTAACTAAAACTAAAAACTTTTCAACTAAACATCTACCAAAAATTAAGCTTGATTGATCAACATTTTTGAGATGAACCTTCAAACTTCACTCTGTGATGAAGCCTGTGTGCTAGTTCTAACGGCGGTAATTGAGAGGAAGGAACGTCGTTTCCCCCTTAGTTTTTGCTCCGTCCTACGCTTTGAAATCACCTTTTTTTGGTCATTTCATTGGAAAAGGCACTTGTTTCATTTCAAAAAGTTAGGAAAACAACCGAAGGCGGATTTTATGGGATAGTTCTATCAAGTCAATTTTATAAAAAGCGATTAAGTATAAATATAAGCTTTTAAACGAGCCTTTAAACAGCTTTCTTTTGTTACAGAAGCCTTCTAGTTTCTGCTAGTCAGTAGGTGATTTATAAAGTCTTCATTATGGCCTTTTCAGGTGAAATCGGCCGAGTAAAACAGTTTTTGCTCATCGAAAAACAAACATTCCTGAAAAACATGTATTGTTTTGGGAAGTATGTATAATGAACTTTGTTATAGACTGAAAGTTTAGCTGTCAGGGTTGTTTGCAGTATTTTTTAGAGCTGTCTTATCTCCCCTAGATCGGTGATAATTAGAAATTGTATTAAAAATAAATTTTCAACTGAAACTAAGAACTGACATTAAAACTTAATCCGAGCATACATTATTCCGTATAAATAAAAAAGATCATGGAAGCGCTGTTTCTGCATTAAATTTTAATCAAAAACGAACAAAGATTAATTTTTAAAAAAAACAAAGTTTTTCCAAGAGAAGCAAAGAGCAAATTTGAAACTTAAAACGGACAAAAATTATTACTTCACAGCCTATTTAACATATATTAATATAACTAGTACAAATAAACCAACTAATTATGTTTCCCTATGCTTTTATGATTATACAAAACCAGCGCTTTACTGAAAACAAAAAATAATATGGGAGTTTTGGTACAGTAAAAGCCAACCAATTAAGGACACCTTTTATAGAATCAAAATTTTATCAATCCCTTTTAGGATCAATCCCTTTTAAGATAAAGCAACAATCCATGTTAGGATTTTCTTTAATTTTTTTTACGTTTAATTTGGTATCACTTCTGCACAATGTCGTGCACAAAATCTGGTTTTGGTTCTTAAAAGGACAAGTCATGATTAGTTTGTACACAAGTTCAAATTAAGGCCATCTTGATAGTATTAGCACTATAGACTAGCTTTAGAATTTGTATCATAGCTTGAAATTTACTCTTGTATAGATAGACACAATTGGATTTCCAGAGTTCATATTATGTTTCATTTGATCTTCATTTCAAGTGGATAGCCTACTAAAACATATTTCTTAAAATTTAAGACTGTATATTACCCACTATTGGGATTATAGCTGGTGAGAGCAAAATGCTGCTAGATAAATCAATCCAATATTTGTGTATGCTGTTCAATTACTGTGCCGTTATTAAAAAATATTTAGTTTTACGCTTATGTTATTAAGATAATTTTAATTGTATACTGAAAGTTACTAATGTCACAATTGGTGTAAGACTATGAAAAGCTTTACAGATACGTTTAGCATTGTCAGGCTATATACCCACTTTTGTCTCTTAAATCAATAATCCTGTTTTTTTATACTGGACTTTTGGGTTTTCAGTAAAGCGCTAGTTTTGTATAATCATAAAAGCATAGGGAAACATAATTTGTTGGTTTATTTGTACTATTTATATTAATATATATTAAATAGGCTGTGAAGTAATAATTTTTTTTTCCGTTTTTCAACTTCGCTCTTTGCTTCTCTCTGAAAAACTTTGTTTGTTTTTTTAATTAATAGAAAACAATACCAATAGCAGTTTGGTTAGAAACAATGGCCACCGCTAATAGATGAAAAAATCGTTTACAGGTCCTACAAAATTGCAGCTGAGTGTAGTAGTCATTTGATCTGTTTCTAACATGCTATTAATAAACTATCCTATCACTTGTTGTAACTGACATTAGATGATTGCTTTTGAATAAAGAGTAACCGAGTTCTTTTTTTTTTTTTTTTTTTTTTTTTTTTTTGGTAATGTAGGATTGTATTTTTCTCCATCTCAACTGAAACAGTATTTTCTTTTTCTTTTCAATTTATATTATGGAAACCATAAATGCATTGTTAATCTGTGAAATGATACATTTTTAATGATATTTGATTAATTGATTCAATAGTCTTACCTCTTACTGGTTTCTCATGAAATTCGCATGAAATTTGAAATGTTGAAAATGCAATTATTTGTTTGCTTTGTATGTTCATAAATTCTTTGCCTTTCTCATTCTTATGCATCTGAACTCAATGTTACCAACAGCTTAACAATAATTTTAGTTTAAATAATAACTGCTGTGTACAGTTTAGTAAGCTCCTTCAGCGAGCAACTTGGCTGCGGTAATTCAGAGGGCAGTATATTACACATTACACATATTATATTACACATATTATTACACATTATAAATTTTAAAATACAACAAAAAACGGAAAATTACATTTTAGGATTTTCGATTGGGATTGACGTATAGCCCTTTTACAAGGAAGGCAGTATCTTCTGGCTATTTCAAAATCCGACACAACTTACCCGAAATATTTCAATTAATTATGTAAGCCGTTATTGTGGTATCGCTGTGTCACCCTTTTGACAATCTACCTGATCATTTTATATCCAGCCTTAAAGATAAAATAAATACAATAATACCAAAAGCTTAAAATCCCAATTAATTCTGAATTTCAGAAGAGAAAGATAGACAAATTTGAAAAAGAATAGCATATCCACATGATCTTGAGGCCCAAATAAGATATGAAATAGTAGAATAGATCAGTCGGTCGAGGGTATTTCGTTAAATAAGATGATAGGTAAATCTCCTTTTTTTAAAGTGGCACATGTTACTAATACTTCCAATAGTTTACTCCAGTAAAAAACCACCTGAGGCCAACACAGCTACGCACGCTCATTCTACACCCCATCATTTCAAAGCCTCCTTCTTTAAACCCACCCAAGAAGTTTCCAAAAAGTTTTACCAAGGTGTTTAAAATATTTCCTTGCGACATCCTCCCACCCCATTCGGGAACGACCTACTTTTTGTTTGGCCCTAGAAGGTTGTGTGACAAGGACGATTTCTGGCAAAGTGTCATCCTTCATTCGCATAACATGTCATGACCAACCCAACTTTTCTCTCATTATAGCCCACTGTAAATAAATTTATTTCTAGGGTAATCAAACAGTTTGTGGTAACGAACTGTAAGTAAGGAGTGACCCGCTCAATAGTAACCGAAACTCTAAATTACGGAATTTTGATACCAATAGATATATCAAAAGAATCGACTTATTATGCTGATTTTAAGTATACAAGTTTCATTAAGTTTGGTTATACCGATTAAAGGATAAGAGCCTGATTTTCGAAAAAAGGGAGAAACAGCCCCTAAAAGTATTAGAATCTTAATGAAAATCACACCATCAGATTTTCTGCGTATCAGAAAACCTTACTTTAATGGTTTGAAGTTCCTTACAAATTTTGTAGTTTGTTTTTTTTGCCAGAAGTAACATCAAGTATGCGTTTTTTTTTTTTTTTTTTTTTTTCAGGGGTGGTCGCATCGACCGGGTGGTCCTAGAATATCGTGAAAGGGCTCATTCGAATGGAAATTAGAAGCTATTTAAGT
>NC_142804.1:42363073-42384280 GCF_049724085.1 Artemia sp. Qi Xiang Cuo | reverse complement strand
GTTGATGTATGTTGTCTGAAACCTATGATTTGGGGTGTATGGGTTGCTATTTTTTACTTTTCTGAGCTAAGTTTCTTAGTCTTTCATAAGTATGTTTAGTATAAAACCTATGAGTTGGGGTGGGTAGACTGTTATTTTTAATATTACGAGATGGATTTTATAGACTACTATAGATGTGTGCTCTCAGAAAATTATGATTCGGAATGTGTAGTTTGTTATTTTGACATTTCAGAGCCAGGATTCTTAGTCTCTCATAGGTGTTTGTTGTTTGAAACTTCTAGTTTGGGATGAGTAGTTTGCTATTTCCGAGTTCTATGAGCTAGGCTTTCCTAGTATATCGTAGGTAAATGTTGTCATAAAATAATGATTTGAGGTAGTTAAATTACTATTCTGGTCTTTTCTGAACTAGTTTTCTCAGTCCCTCATATGTGTTAGTTGTCTGAAACATCTAGTTCGGGATGAGCAGTTTAATGTTTAAGAATTTTATTAGCTAGGATTTCCTAGAAAATCGAAGGGTGAATGTCGTCATAAAATTACGATTAGGGATATTTAAATTACTATTTTGGGCTTTTCTGAGCTAGATTTCTTAGTCCCTCATAGGTGTTTGGTGTCTGAAACCTATAGTTTGGGATGAGTAGTTTGCTATTTTTGACCTTTCTGAGCTAGGTTTCCTAGCCTTTCATAGGTGTGTGTTGTCAGAAAATTATGATTTGGGATATGGAAATTATTATTTTTGAATTTTCTGATCTAGATTTCTTAGCCTGTCAAAGGTGTATGCTGTCTGAAACCTATAGTTTGGGATGAGTAGTTTGCTTTTTGACTACTCCGATCTGTATTTATTAGCTTTTAGTGTGTGTGTGTTGAGTGAAACTTATGATTTTGGATGTGTAAATTAATCTTTTGGTCTTTCTAAGCTAGATTTCTTAGTCTTTCGTTGGTATGTGTTGTCTGAAACCTATGATTTGGGATTTTTAGTTTTGCTTTTTGTACTTTTCAGAGCTAAGATTCTTAGTCCCTCACAGGTGTGCGGTGTCTGAAACCTATATTTTGGGATCAGTAGTTGGCTATTTCAGGCTTTTCTTATCTAAGGTTTCTTAGTATTTCATAGGTGTGTGTTGTCTGAAACTTATGACTTGAGGTGCCTAATTTGATATTTCAGGCCTGTCTTAGCTAAGGTTTCATAGTATTTCGTAGGTGAATGTTGTCTAAAACTTATGATTTGGGATATGTAAATTACTATTTCGGGCTTTTTTCAGTTATGTCTCTTAGTCTTTTGTTGGTGTGTGTTGACTTAAGCCTATGATTTGGGATATAAGGGTCTTAGTATTACGTTGGAGTGTGTTGTCTGAAAACTCTGATTTGGGATTTGTATCTTGCTTTTTGGACTTTTCAGAGCTAGGATTCATAGTACCTGATAGGTGTGTGTTGTCTGAAACCTATAGTTTGGGATGAGTAGTTTGCTATTTCAGGCTCTTCTGAGCTAAGGTTTCCTAGTATTTCGTAGGTCTGTGTTGTCTGAAACTTTTGATTTGAGGGGCGTAATTTGCTATTTCAGGCTTTTCTGAGCTAAGGTTTAATAGTATTTCTTAGGTGAATGTTGTCTGAAACTTATGATTTGGGATGTGTAAATTACTTTTTAGGGCTTTTCTAATGCACATTTCATAGTCTTTTGTTAATGTGTGATGTCTGAAACCACTAATTTGGGATGGCTTGGTTGCTAATTTTGAATTTTCTTAGCTGAGTTTCTTAGCCTTTTATAGATATGTGTTGTCTGAAACCTCTGATTTGGGATGGTTAATTTGCTATTTTTTACTTTTTTGAGCTAGGTTTCTTAGCCTTTCATAGGTTTGTGCTGTCAGAAAATTATTATCTGGGGTGTATAGTTTGCTTTGTAGACCTTTCAGATCTAGGAGTCTTAGTCCCTCATTTGTGTTTGTTGGCTGAAACCTATATTTTATGGTTAATAGCTTGCTATTCAAAGCTTTTCTGACATATGGTTTCCTATTACTTCAAATGTGTGTGTCGTCTGAAAGTTATTATTTGATGTATTCAATTAGTTATTTCCGACTTTTCATAACAAGATCTATGAGTCTTTCGCAGGTATATGGTGTCTAAAACTTTGATTTGGAATGTGTGGGTTGTTATTTTTTGAATTTTCTGAGTTGGATTTTTTAGCCTATTTCAGGTGTTTGTTGACTGAAACCTCTGATTTGGGAATGAGTGGTATGCTATTTTTGACTATTTTCAGCTAGATTTCATAGTATTTCATTGGTATGTGCTTTCAGAAAATTGTGATTTGGGGGGCGTAGTTTGATTTTTGGACTTTTCAGAGCTAGGATTCTTAGTCCCTCATAGGTGTTTGTTGTCTGAAACTTCGAGTTTGGGATTAGCAGTTCGATATTTAAAGCATTTGGGAGCTAAAATTTCTTAATATATTTTAGGTGTAGCTTTCCCGTAATTTTTGAGTTCAACAAGACATAAAAAATTTTACATTAACCTCAAATTTTTGCATAGAAATTATTAAAAGTTATATCATGGCTGTGATTATTTTATATGAAGATAATGAGTTTCATTTTAATTTTAAGTTGTCCTAAATTCATTTACAATTTTTTTCAAATAGATGAACAACTTTAAAGTTCGATTTAAAATTTTCACAAAATAGTCAAGAAATGTTCAAGTTTTGTACTGAATTTTCTCAATGAAAAAGAAATTAGTCATCTATAATTTCTATTGTTTCAAATAATTTAATATTTTTGCACTTTAGTTCAGATCTGTCTCGATGAGATGAAAAATTTAAAATACTATTCGAAATTTTTCACAGAAGATAAAAAGTTCAAGTTCTCTTTGGAATTTTACCAAAAAATAAAATTCTATTCTAATTTCTCCAGAGAAAACAAAAATCTTCCACTACAGTTTTTTATTTCACACAGACATAAAGAAATTTAAAGTTCAATTGTAAATTTTTCGGTTGAAGATAAAAACAGTAAGCCCGTACTTGTGAATATTTTCACGAAAGATAAGAGTTACTACTTCAAATTTAAATTTTCTCAACTAAGCGAAGAACAATTCATGGTTCCTACTGAATTTTACCAAAGAACACAATTCAATTCTAAGTTATCCAAAGACAATAAAAATCTTACACTTAAGTTCTTTATTTCATAAAGACATAAATAAATTTAAAGTTCATTTCTAAATTTTTCAGTGGAAGATAGAAAAAGTAATACCATACTTGTGAATATTTTCCCGGAAGATAAACATTTCTATTTCAATGCTCAGTTACCTCGACGAATTGATGGAAAGTTCAATTTCTATTAATAATTTTACCAAATATTACAAGTAATTAATACTTTCTCCAGAGAAAACAAAAATCTTCAACGTATTCTCCCTATATATCATAGACATAAAGAAATTTAATGTAAAATTATATATTTTTCTGAGGACGTTAGAAAAAGCATAGACATACCTGTGAATATTTTCCTGGAAGATAAAAAGTTCTAGTTCAATTTAAAATTTTCTCAACAAAGTGAATAAAAGTTTAATATCTCTACTGAATTTTACCAAAGAACACAATTCAATTCCAATTTCTCCAGAGAAAACAGAAATCTTCCACTTAAGTTCTTTATTTTACAATGACACAAATAAATTTATAGTTCAATTCTAAATTTTTCGGTGGAAGATAGAAAAAGTAATACCATACTTGTGAATATTTTCTCGAAGAGATGAAAAATTCTAAAATACTGTTCCAAATTTTCTCACAGAAGATAAAAAAGTTCAAGTTCTCTTCGGAATTTAACCAAAGAACATAATTCAATTCTAATTTCTCCAGAGAAAACAAAAATCTTTCGCTTCAGTTCTTTGTTTCACAAGGATATAAAGACATTGAGAGTTCAATTCTAAATTTTTCTGTGGAAGATCGAAAAAGTAATACCATACTTGTTAATATTTTCCCGGAAGATAAAAAGCTCTTGTTAGTTTTACAATTTTCTCAACGAAGTGAAGAAATGTTCAAGTTCTCTTCTGAATTTTATCAAAGAATTCAATTCAATTGTAATGTCAAAATAGAAAATCAAAATCTTCCACTTAATTTCTTTATGTCACAAAGTCATAAAGAAATTTAAAGTTCAATTCAAAATTTTTCGTAGGAAACATGAAATAGTAATACAATACTTGTGAATGTTTTTACGGAAGATAAAAAGTTCTAGTTCAATTTGAAATGTTATCAACGAAGTGAAGGAGAGTTGACATTCTCTTCTGAATTTTATCAGAAATCACAATGCGAGTCCGATTTCACAAGGGAATAAAAAAATCTTCCATTTAAGTTCGATAATTCACAAAAACGTAAGTAAATTCAAAGTTCAATTTTAAATTTTTCTGTGGAAGATAACAAAAGTAATACCATACCTGTGAATATTTTCTCGAAGAGATGAAAAATTGCAAATACTGTTCCCCATTTTTCACAGAAGATAAAAAAGTTCAAGTTCTCTACGGAATTTCATGAAAGAAAACAATTCAATTCTAATTTCACAGGAGAAAATCAAAAACTTCCGCCTAAAATAATTATTTCATAAGGAAATAAATAAATTTCAAGTTGAATTATAAATGTGTCGCTGGAAGATAGAAAGAGTAAAACTAAAATTGTGAATGTTTTTACGGAAGAAATAGACGCTTTAGTTAAATCTCCAATTTTCTCAACGAATTGGATAAAAATTCAAGCTCTACAATGAATTTTACCAAAGAAAACAATTAAATTCTAATTTCACCAGAAAAAATAAAAATCTTCCACTTCAGTTCTTTATTTCACAAGGATATTAATAAATTTAAAGTTCAATTCTAAATTTTTAGGTGGAAGATAGAACAATTAACACCATACTTGAGAATATTTTCTCGGAAGATAAAAAGTTCTAGTTCAATGTAAAATTTTCTCAACGAAGTAAAGAAAAGTTCAAGTTCGCTACTGAACTATACGAAAAAACACACTTCAATTGCAATTTCTCCAAAGAAAATAAAAATCTTTCACTTCAGTTTTAAGTTCCACAATAAAATAAAGAAATTTAAAGTTATATTCTACATTTTTAGAGGAAAGATAGAAAAAGTAATACTATGACTGTGATTATATTCCATTAGGATAAAAAGTTTCACTTTATTTATAATTTTTCTTCAATTCAGTTCTGATTTTTCTCAATGAGATGAAAAATTTAACGTTCTGTTAAAAATTTTTCATAGAAGATAGAAAAAGTTATACATTGATTGTGAATATTCAGCATGAAGATAAGGAACTCCACTTTAATTCAGAGCTTTCTCAAAGAATTGCAAAATGTTTAAGTTCTCTTCTGAATTTTCTTAAAGAAGAGAAAAAGTTAGCTCAATTCTGAATTTTACCAATGAAAATGAAAAAACCTTCCACTTCAGTTCATAATTTCTCAAAGACATAAAAAATTTCAAGTTCTGTTCCAAATTTTTCTGTAGAAAATAGGGAAAGTTATTCTATGATTGTGATTATTTACCAGTGAAGATAAAAAGTTTCACTTTAATTCTAATTTTCTTAAATTCATTTCCGGTTTCTTGCAAAGAGATGAAAAATTTAAAGTTCTGTTTCTAATTTTTCATAGAAAATAGCAAAAGTTATACATTGATTTTTAATCTTCGACATGAAGATTAGGAGGATCAATTTAATTCGGAGTTTTCTCGAAGAAGCTCAAAATGTTCAAGTTCTCTTCTAAATTTTATTAAAGATAATAAAAAAGTTAGATCAATTCTGAAGTTTACCACTGAAAATGAGAAAAGCTTCCACTTCAGTTAATAATTTATCAAGGACATATAAAATTCTAAGTTCTCTTCTAATTTGTCCAAGTAAATAAAAAGGTTCGACTTCAGTTATGGTTTTTTCTCAAAGATATGAAAAATTTAAAGTTCTATTCTAATTTTAAATTAAATTTTAGCTCCTTTGTCTTATGGATTTACCCCTCAAATTTTTAAATTAGAAAATGAGGGACTCGTTCTATTATTAAAGACAATCGTTCAAACTCGTTCATCTAAACTCCAAAACAATAGGTTAGTTTATTTATAAATAAATATTAATAAATAAATAGAAACATTTATACATGTTTAAGTTAGGTTAGTTTAGTTTATATTATCATGCGCGATCATGATAAGTTAAAATAATCTTTTCGGGCGAGTATGGTTAGGTTAGGTTAGGCTAGATTAAGTTAGGTTAGATTAGGTTAGGTTAAGTTAGATTAGGTTAGCCTACGTACGCTTCACTTAGGTTAGCTTAGGTTAGGTGAGAGACAGGCAAAAAGTTAGGTGTTTGATTAGGGTTGGCTAGATTAAGTTAGGTTATATTAGTTTATGTTAGGCTAGGTTCGCCTACGCCCGCGCGCGTACGTAGGCTGAACTAGCCTAACCTAGTTTAACCTAACCTAACTTTATCTAACCTAGCCTAATCATACACCTTACATTTTGCCTGTCTCTCACCTTACTTAGGCTAACCTAAGTGGAGCGTACGTAGGCTAACCTAACCTAACTTAACCTAACCTCATCTAACCGAACGTAATATAGCCTAACCTAACCTCACCATACTCGCCACAAAAGTTTAGTTTAACCTATCAAGAGAGCGTATGATAAGTTAACATAACCAAACTTAAAAATGTAGAAAAGTTTATATTTACTTATTAATATGTATTTCTAACTAACCTAACCTATTGTTTTGGAGGTTAGATGAACGAGTTTGAAAGATTGTCTTTAATAATAGAACGAGTCACTCATTTTCTAATTTAAAAATTTGAGGGGTAAATCCATAAGACAAAGGAGCTAAAATTTAATTTAAAATTAGAATAGAACTTTAAATTTTTCATCTCTTTGAGAAAAAACCAGAACTGAAGTTGAACCTTTTTATTTTCTTGTAAAAATTAGAAGAGAACTTTGAATTTTATTTGTATTTGATAAATTAAGAAGTGAAGAGGAAGCTTTTTTTATTTTCATTGGTAAAATTTAGAATTGAGCTAACTTTTTTATCTTCTTTAATAAAATTCAGAAGAAAACTTGAACTTTTAGCACTTCTTCAAGAAAAATCAGAATCAAAGTGATGCTTCTTATCTTCATGTCGAAGATTCAAAATCAATTTATAACTTTTTACATCTTCTATGAAAAATTTGAAATAGAACTTTAAATTTTTCATCTCTTTGCAAAAAATCGAAACTGAATTTAAAAAAATTGGAATTCAAGTGAAACTTTTTTATCTTCACTTTAAAATAATCACAATCATAGTGTAACTTTTCCTATTTTCTACAGAAAAATCTAGAACTGAACTTTGATCTTTTTATGTGTTTGACAAATTACGAACTAACGTTGTAGTTTTTTTCATTTTCAGTGGTAAAATTCAGAATTGAGCAAACTTTTTTCTCTTCTTTAAGAAAAGTCAGAAGAGAACTTGAAATTTTTGCACGCCTTCGAGAAATCTCTAAATTAGAGGGGATTTCTTTGTCTTCATGTTGAATGTTCACAATCAATGTATAACTTTTTCTATCTTCTATGAAAAATTTGTAAGAGAACTTTAAATTTTTCATCTCTTTGATAAAAATCAGAATTTAATTTAATAAAAATTATTAATAAAGTAAAACTTTTTATCTTCATGGAAAATTATCACAATCAACATATTAATTTTTCTATCTTTCATATAAAAATTTAGAATATAACTTTAGATTTCTTTAGTTTATTTTGGAACTTAAAACTGAAGTGAAAGAATTTCATTTTCTCTGGAGAAATTGCACTTGAAGTGTGTTCTTTTGTTAAATTCAGAAGCGAACACGAACTTTTATTTACTTCGTTGAAAAAATTTTAAATTGAACTACAACTTTTTATCTTCCGTGAAAATATTCACAGGTATGGTATTACTTTTTCTATCTTCCACCGAAAAATTTAGAATTGAACTTTAAATTTCTTTATGTCCTTGTGAAATAAGGAACTGAAGTGGAAGATTTTTATTTTCTCTGGTGAAATTAGAATTGAATTGTGTTCTTTAGTAAAATTCAGAAGAGAACTTGAATTTTTCTTCACTTCGTTGAGGAAATTTTAAATTGAACTAGAACTTTTTATCTTCCGGGAAAATATTCACAAGTATGGTATTGCTTTTTCTATATTACTCCTAAAAATTTAGAATTTAAATTAAAATTTCTTTATTTATTTTTTAAACAGGTAACTGAAGTTTAAGATTTTTGTTTTATCTTTTGAAATTATAAATTAATTTTGTTATTTGGTAAAATTCCGAAGAGAACTTGAATTTTTTTATATTCTTTGAAAAATTGGGAACAGTATTTTAAATTTTTCTTCTCTTCGAGAAAATAATCATAGGTATAGTATTAGTTTTTGTATTTTCCCCAGAAAAATTTAGAATTGAACTCTAAATTTATTTATGTCTTTGTGAAATATAGAACTGAAATAGAAGATTTTTATCTTCTTTTTAGAATTTAGAATTGCCGTCTGTTCTCTTGTAAAAGTCAGAAGATAACGTCAATTATTCTTCACTTTGTTGAGAAACTTTTAAATTGAACTAGAACTTCTTGTGTTACATAAAAATATTAGCAAAAATGGGAGTACTTTTTTTATCTTCCAATGAAAAATTTAGACTTGAACTCTAAATTTCTTTATGTCTTTGTGAAATGAATAACTGTAGCGTAATATTTTTATTTTCTCTGGAGAAATTTAAATTGAATTTTGTTCTTTGGTTAAATTTCGGAGAGAACTTGACTTTTCTATTTTCTGTGAAAATTTTGGAACAGTATTTTAAATTTTTCATCTCTTCGATAAAATATTAACAAGTATGGTATTACTTTTTCAATCTTCCACCGAAAAATTTAGAATTGAACTTTAAATTTCATTATGTCTTTTTGAAATAAAGAACTGAAGTGGAAGATTTTTATTTTCTCTGGTGAAATTAGAATTTAAGTGTGTTCTTTGGTAAAATTCAGAAGAGAACTTGAATTATTATTCACCTTGTTGAAAAAATTTTGAATTGAACTAGAACTTTTCATCTTCTATGAAATTTTTTAGAAGTGTGGTATTACTTTTTATATCTTCCATCGAAAAATTTAAAATTGAAATATAAATTTCTTTATGTCTTTGTAAAATAAATAACTTAAGTGTAAGATTTTAGTTTTCTTTGGAGAAATTAGAAATGAATTGTGTTCTTTGGTAAAATTTAGTAGAGAACTTGAACTGTTCTTCACTTCGTTGAGAAAATTTTAATTGAACTACAACTTTTTATCTTCCTTGAAAATATTCACAAGTATGGTATTACTTTTTGTATCTTCCACCGAAAAATTTAGAATTGAACTCTAAATTTCTTTATGTCTTTTTGAAATAAAGAACTGAAGTGGAAGATTTTTATTTTCTCTGGTGAAATTAGAATTGAACTGTGTTCTTTTCTAAAATTCAGAAAAGAACTTAAATTCTTCTTCACTTCGTTGAGAAAATTTGGAATTGAACTAGAACTTTTTATCTTCCGGGAAAATATTCACAAGTATGGTATTACTTTTTCTATTTTCCACTGAAAAATTTAGAAATGAACTTTAAATATATTTATGTCATTGTGAAATAAAGAACTAAAGTGGAACATTTTGATTTTTTATGGATAAATTATAATTGACTTGTGTTTTTTGGTAAAATTCAGTAAGGGCATTGGACTCTTCTTCAATTCGTTCAAAAAATTTAAATTTGAACTCGAACCTTTTATCTTCCGGTAAAATATTCACAAGTATGGTCTTAATTTTTTTATCGTCCACCCAAAAATTTAGAATTGAACTCTAAATTTTTTTATGTCATTGTGAAATGAAGAACTGAAGTGTAAGATTTTTGTTTTCTCTTGTGAAGCTAGAATTCAATTGTGTTATATGGTAAAATTCTGACGAGAACTTGAACTTTTTTATCTTTTTTGAAAAATTTCGAACAGTATTTTAAATTTTTCATCTCTTCTAGACAGATCTGAACTAAAGTGGAAAAATTTTATGTTATTTAGAAACAGATATGATAAATGACTAATTTCTTTTTATTGAGAAAATTCAGTAGAAAACTTGAACTTTCCATGACTACGTTTTGAATATCTTAAATCGAAGTTTAAATTTTATCATCTATTTGAAAAAAGTCTGAACAGAATTTAGGAAAATGTAGAATTAAAGTGAAACTTTCTATCTTCATATAAAATAACCGCAGTCATGGTATAACTTTTACTAATTTTTATGAAAAAATTAGAACTGAACTTAAAATTTCGTATGTCTTGTTGAACTCAAACCTGACGTGGAAGCTGTACCTACGATATATTAAGAAACCTTTGCTCACAAAAGCCTGAAATATCGAACTACTCATCCCAAATTAAAATTTTCAGACAAAAAACACCTATGAGGGAATAAGAATTCTAGCTCTTAAAAGTCCGAAAAGCAAACTATACCTCCCAAATCATAATTTTCTGAAAGCACACACCTATTAAATGATAAGAAATCTAGATCAAAAAAGCAAAAAATAGCAAACCACTCAATCCCAAATCTTAGGTTTCTGTCAAGACACACCTACGAAATGTTATGAAATCCAGTTCAGAAAGGTCAAAAAATAGCAACACACACATCCCAAATTAGAGGTTTCAGACACCAAATATCTACAAGAGACTAACAGATTTGGTTATAAGATGTGGGAAATAGAAAAGTGCAACCCTTAAATCATAAGTTTCATCCAACTCACACCTCTGAAATACTAGAGAACCGTAGCTCAGAAAAGCTTGAAATAGCAAACTAGCCACAATAAACCATAGAATTCAAACAACACAAAAATATGAGGGCATATGAACCTTAGCTCTGAAAGGTCTAAAAAGCAAACTGTACATCCCCGATCATAATTTTCAGACATCTCAAACCTATGAAAGGCTATGAAACCTAGCTCAGAAAAGTCAAACATAGCAAATTAACCATCCCAGATCATATGTTTAAAACAACAAAGATCTATGAAAGACTAAGAAATTCAGCTCATAAAAGTCAACAATAGCAACCCACCCATCCCAAATTATTTGTTTCAGAGAACACAAATTAACAAAAGATTATGAAATCTGTCTTATAAAACTCCGAAATAGTAATTTACATATTCCAAATCATACGTTTCAGACAACACTCACCTACGAAATACTATGAAACCTTAGCAGCTCAAAACATCCTGAAATAGCAAATTACACCCCTCAAATCATAAGTTTCAGACAACAAAGACCTACGAAATACTAGTAAACCTTAGCTAAGAAAAGCCTGAAATAACAAACTACTCATCCCAAACTATAGGTTTCAGACAACAAACACCTTTCAGTGACTATGAATCCTAGCTCCGAAAAGTCCAAAAAGCAAACTACAAATCCCAAATCATATGTTTCAGACAACAAACACCAACCAAATATAAAGAGCCCCATATCACCAATCATAGGTTTTAGTTAAAACACACAAACAACGTAATAAGAAATCTAACTTAGAAAAGCCAGAAAGAGTAATTTACATATAGCAAATGATAAGTTTTAGACAACAATCACCAACGAAATACTATAAAAACTTAGCTAAGACATGTCTGAAATAGCAAATTAGACAACTCCACTTATAAGTTTCAGACAACGCAAACCTATGAAATACTAAGAAAACTTAGTTAATAGACGCTTGAAAAAGCAAACTACTGATCCCTAAATATAGGTTTCAGACAACGAACACCTATGAGGGACTAAGAATCTTAACTCTGATAAGTCCAAAAAGCAAAATTACAAATCCCAAATCATAGGTTTCAGACAACACATTCCAGCGAAAGACTAAGAAATCTATCTTATAAAAGTCCGAAACAGTAATTTGGATATCCCAAATCATAAGTTTTAGACAATACACACAATATAAATGCTAATAAATCTCTCTCTTAAAAGTCCAAACTCAAACTACTCATCCCCGCATAGAGGTTTCTGACAACAATCACATATGAAAGGCTAGGAAATCTTGCTCAGACAAGTTAAAAATATAATTTACATATTCCAAATCATAGTATTCAGACAACACACACCTATGAAAGGCTAATAAACCTAGCTCAGAAAGGTCAAAAATAGCAAACTACTCATCCCAAACTAAAGGTTTCAGACAGCAAACACCTATGAGGGACTAAGAAATCTAGCTCAGAAAAGCCCGAAATATTACTGTACATATCCAAAATCATTATTTTCTGTCGACATTCACCAACGACATACTATTAAATCCTAGCTCAGAAATGTCTTAAACAGCAAACTGCTCATCCAGAACTAGAAGTTTCAGACAACAAACACATATGAGTGACTGAGAAAACTGGTTCAGAAAAGACCAGAAAAGTGTATTACATACCTCAAAAAGTAATTTTCTGACAAAGGTCACCTATGATATACTAGGAAAGGCTAGCTCATAAAAGTCCGAAATAGCAAACTACTCATACAAAACTAGAAGTTTCTGATAACAAATACCTTTGAGAGACTAAGAATACTGGCTCTTAAAAGTTATAATAGTAAACTACACATCCCGAATCATAATTTTCTGAGAGCACACATCTATAGTAGGCTATGAAATTCATCTCGTAATATTCAAAATCACAGTCCACCTATCCCAAGTCAGAGGCTTCATAGAAAAAACACTGCTGAAAGACTAAGAAATCCAGCGCAGAAAAGACAAAAATACCTCCCCATCCCCCCCAAATACAAGTTTTCACAAACCGTAACTAACTCACCCCGAGTGCCGGGCTAAACCCGAGATGGTGGGGGGGGGCGCAAGGGGAGCCCTGGTAACCTTTGGGGACCGGGGGGTTCCTTCTGGATTGGGTTATCGGTATGAGAACCCTTTGGATCAGGGTAGGGCGATCGGGGGCCCTTCGGGGTTGGGTATAGGACCTCACAACACTCTTCAAATAGAACTTGTTTACTATATCGACTACACTCAATTCCTCTTCTAAAATCTTTTCAAAAATCATCTATTAAAATATCGCTAACTGTATTGCCGAAAAAAGTCCCTAAAATAAATTAGACCGTTTCAAACAGATAATCCCCTAAAAGCATTCCGAGCGAGTTCCTTTTATTTTTGGCATCTCTGTGCTTTCAAATTTCAAATTTCTATGAAATCCTTTACTACGTTCATCTCTTCATCTTATGAATTTTCCTAGCTATACTATTAAGGTTTCGTTAGAATATCAATTTATCTCTCCGGCTTAAAGCTCAGTGAAGCCGTATTTAGAAATATAATTTTTATCTCTTTAGCTTCCCATATAATTCCAAGATAACAATTGATTCATTTCTAACTCCTGACAGTAAAGATCAATGAAGTTTTATTTAAAAATAGAATATTAATTTTTCTCTCTGACCTAACGAACGTTTATCCCTCAGACCTAAGTTTAATGAAAGCCATAATGTTTCTTAATTCCCCCTTCGTGAATCAATATATTCCCCCACCGATTATGTAAATCAAGTCCTCAGGTTAGGTTAGCCTAAAGATCAAAGAAGCCATGTTTGTTTCTTAATTCCCCTTCGTGAATCAATAATTCCCCCACCGATTATGTAAATCAATTTTTCAGGTTAGGTTCGCCAAACAATCTCATAACATTCACGTCGAGTCATGTACATTCTCACTGACAAAAACCATAAAATAGGAACACAAATTGCTGTTGATATCCATAAATGTGAGAAAGCTCCTGTTTTTTAATTATCACTGAGAAAAACCATGAAAACAGACATGAATTGCTGTTGACATCAATGAAAAACATCAAATAAATTGACCAACACACATAACCATCCAAGAAAACAGACATAAATGTGAGAATTGACTAGGGGGTGAACCCAATCCTATACGTAATATTTTCTGTTTGTTTTAAGTTTTGACGTTGCTCCTTACTTTCAGTTGAAAAACTTGTTTTTTTATAATTTCTGATCTTTTTTTTAAATAATGCTGGGAAATCCAGCACCCCCTTCATAACAGCGTCCCTTCCCCCATGAAAACTTCCTCCATGTAAAGGTCCTCCCACATAACACCTGACCCATCCCCCCCACTACCAGAAAACATCCCCCCTGAAAACGTCTGTATACTTCCCAATAACCAATACTATATGTTAACATTGGGTAAAGTTCATAACTTTCAGCCTTCCCCCGGGGATTTTGGGGGATTAAGTCATCCTAAAAGACATAGTTATCATATTTTCGACCATGCTGAACAAAATGGATAGCTTAAAATTTTGATCGGGTTATTTTGCGAAAAAATTACCGTGGGGGGGCCTAGGTGCCCTCCTTTTTTTGGTCACTGAAAAAGGGCACTAGAACTTTTGATTTCCGTTCCAATGAGCCCTCCCATGATATTCTAGGACCACTGGGTCGATATGATCACCCCTGGGGAAAAAAACAAATAAACACGCATCCGTGATCTTTCTTCTGGCAAAAAATACAAAATTCCACATTTTTTCAGATAGAAATTTGAAACCTCTACAGTAGGGTTCTCTGATACGCTGAATCTGATGGTGTGATTTTTCATTAAGGTTCTATAACTTTTAGGGGGTCTTTCCCCCTTTTTTCGAAAATCAGCCAAATTTTCGCAGGCACGTAACTTTTGATGGGTAAGACTAAACTTGATGAAGCTTATATATTTGAAATCAGTATTAAAATTTGATTCTTCTGATGTATCTATTGGTATCAAAATCCCGTTTTCTAGAGTTTCTATTACCATTGAGCCGGGTCGCTCCATACTTACAGTTGATACACTAAAAAAAACTGTTTGAAACACTAAAAAAAAACTTTTTTCAACTGAAAGTAATGAGCAAAGTTAAAACTCAAAACGAATCAGATATTATTCTGTGTATGAGGGGGGCTGCCCCTTCCTCAATACCTCAGTCTTTTCGCTAAAGTTTTTCAATACTTAAAAAAGCCTCATACTCTAATTAAACGGCATTTGTGTTTCAGAAGCTTTTCTTAAGGAATTGGGAGAAAAAGTCAAACTTTAGCGTTAAGAATGATATATTGAGGAGGTAGCATCCACCTCTTATGTGGAATAATTTCTTTTCGTTTCAAGTTTTAACGTTACTTTCCTATCGGTGTTACTTTATTTTCGGTTGCTTTACTTTCAGTCTAAAAACTGTTATATTTAATTTTACGGCGTTCTCTAAAAAATGCCGGGAAATATACCTCCCCCTCCATGGAAAATTTCCGTCCTTGCGTTCCCTCCCCCTAAAAATTTATAAAGACCATTCCATATTTTCTGAAAATTCCCCCGGAAAATATCCAGCGGACGGTTCCACCTGAAAAAATCTTCCTGGCCTACTTTCATTTGAAAAAAGACTTGTTTTTTATTTAGTTTTAATAATTTTATTAAAAATTGAATTCCCAATTCCTCCTAATTTCTTGAGACATGTATGGTGTGTATGTTTTAACTTAACCAATTAAATCAATCTGGTTTCCTCATCACTGTGCTTAGAACACTAAAACCAGCTTTAATATCAAATAGATTTTGTGGATTGTGTTCTTCATGTGGCTTTACTTAGGATTGTTTTGCTGCAAATTTTAGTTACTTTTAACCATTAACAGCACTGATTTTGGACCATTTAAAAAAGGTAGGAAAGAACTGCATAAACAAACTCGGTGACGAAGATGGTTTGTTTTAGCAAAAAGATGGTACTTGTATGATATACCTACAGCTCAAGTTGTTCATGCTTTGACGCACTGTAAACCGGTTTCTTTCGCTAGTTTCTTTCAACTTAGTGTGAGAAAAGACAAAGAGAATTGACAGAATAGATGGGAAACATATGTTTTGGGTTCTATATTTGCACATTAGGGGGGGGGCGTAAAGTATTTGGACAGTGTGAAGTCAGAAAACAATTCTCACTTCATAATATCATAATAATTGTAGCTAAACATTTCGTATACAGACCCGCTGTACTGCCCCCCCCTTCCCCTAATGTACAAATATATAGCCGAAATTTGTTTCCAAAGTATTATATTTTATCATACTTGGTTAAATTTTATTAGGATTAACCTAACTTCACTTCTTGAGCTACCGGGGGCCACTAAAAATTATTTGCAAATGATTTAAATACACAAAGAAAAAGACGCAAGGCCATGTCTTTTTAAATATTTTTTTAACAAATTACATTGTTGAATTCGTAGTGCATATGTCTCCCTTCTTGGTCCTTTTGCATTGGTTTCAAAGTTTTATAAATGCTAACTTTCTATAATTTTACGATTGATTAAGCTATTACACATTTTGTTTTATTAAAAATTTAAGACTAGATATCTTTAGTCTTTCTACGTCTCTAGAATGTAATTTATAGGCATCAATCGATGTATATCTAAGTTATATCTTCTGATTCTGCGCCAGATATTATGTCCATGTTGCGAGACCAAGCTCATAAGAGCACTGCGCATAGCTGTTTCTTTCAAGTCTTCTTCTTTAGAAAATTGGAATGTTTGAATCTTATGAAGAACAAATAATCGAAAAAGACTGAACCAAAACGAATTGGGGATATAAAAATGTAGTTATTAACTATAACTCAGAAAAGAATTTGAACTTTAAGTTACCAAAGGTGTAATAAACTCAAACATTTGTGTAGCAAGGCAATTTTTGTGGGAGGAGGAGGGGGTCAACCTACTTAAGAAAAATCCGGTGATAGTAGAGATCAATTAACTATTTTTTATAGTTGTCAAAATTTGGACATAATTATTGCATCGACCAGAAAACTGTCAAAACAAAGTCCAAAATTCGAGAACCCGCTTGCACTCAACTTTGATAGTTTGGAGATAAATCTCCATATTCACATCGCAAATAAAAGAAATAAAACCAGGACTAAAAAATCTAAATTAGGTGCATTGGCAAAACTCACCCAGATCGGCAGCTGAGAGTTTCCACCAGATTTATTACAAGATTGTCCTTTACTATCACTACTACTAACAAGCTAAGCTCGCTCTTCCTCCATCCCAATATATTCAAAGCCTCCCTCTTTACAACCTCCCAAGAAGTTTGCATTTGTTTTAAATCTTTCTTTATGACATCTTCCCATCTCAGACGAGGATGACCTGCTTTCCATTTAGCGCTTGACGGTTGGCCGAAAAGGACAATCTTCGGCAATCTGTAATCCTTCATCCCCAAAACGTCCCCTAGCTATCTCAACCTTTCTTTCATTATAGCCCTAGAAAGCAAGATTAAAGCATTTTTCGTACAGCCTACAGTTTGAAATATGGTCAGTCAGACGAGTATCCAGAACAGTCCGGCAATTTCTCTGGAAAACATCTAGTAAATCTTCATCCGCTTTTCGGAGCGTCCATGCTTCAGAGCTATATTAGAAACAATAAGTAGAACAACAGGGAAAATTTTATATAAGACAGTGGAAAGCAACTTTAAATAAATATTTCGACCCTATATCCAAGGGTCGTCCTCAGCAAAACAAACGAAGAGAATAAAAAAGAATATAAAAGAAATTTGCATTAAAATTCAATTATTAAAACTGAAAAGAGTTTAAAAAAAAATTAATAAAACAGCCCTAATATCATTACTTCAAGGAAGTTCAACCAGAGTCCTGGTTGAACTTCCTTGAAGTAATGATATTAGGGCTGTTTTAATTTTTTTTTAAAACTCTTTTAAGTTTTAATGATTGAATTTTAATGTCAGTTTGTTTTATTTTGTTTTTTATTCTCTTCGTTTGTTTTGCTGAGGACGACCCTTGGATATAGGGTCGAAATATTCATTTAAAGTTGCGTTCCACTGTCTTGTATAAAATTTTCCCTGTTGTTCTACTTATTGTTTAGGATGGAAAGGCAGTGTGGTCTTCGTCGTTATTTATAGCTGTATTAGACCATTGTCATCACTATACATTCCAAAAATCTTATTTTTCAGACTTGTCTTACTATTTTTCCAGACTTTTCTTAACTGTAAAAAAATACTCTGAGCCTTGGCTATTCCACTTTTAACATATTCACTGCTCCCACCGTCTTTACTAGTAATACTACCAAGGTAAGTGAAGCTGCCCACCTCATCAATCTTTTTGTTAGAGAACGTCACCTTTTCATCTTCACTAATTCTTAGCCTTAGTGACTTAATCTTCTTACCATTAATTTTCAAACCTATTCTAGCACTCTGAACTCGCAAAACCTCTAAAAGTTCATTCATTTTGCTCACACTTTCATCTAGGATGCTAAAATCATCAGCATAATCCAAGTCTAGGAGAGTTTTTCCTCCCCAGTACATTCCGTGGTCTCCCACTGCCTTTCCTGTGGTCCTTAAGACAGAGTCAATCAAAGTGATCCGTATAAAGGGGGATAGAAATAACCCTGCTTATCTCCTGATTTAATAGAAAACCAGCTGCTCACCTCTTTTCCTACCTTGACCGCAGCATTGTTATTCTCGTACCTAACGCTAATCACTTTAATGTAATTGTCTGGTATACCATACAAGGATAAGACCTTTACAAGAGCTCTTCTATAAACAGAATCGAACGCTTGCTCATAATCTATAAAACTTAGGTGTTTGACAACTAAGGCACTTCTCAATTATTAACCTAAGAGTGAAAATTTGGTCGACACATCCTCTAGCTTTTTTAAAACCGCACTGATCTTCTCTTAAGCTTTGTTTACAGCATCTCACCGTCTAAAAAGTATCATACTACTAAGTAATTTGCTACCTACAGAAACCAGACTAATGCCTCGATAAATACGACACTCACTCTTATCCCCTTTCTTATACAGTGGTTCAATTAAGGTTTTCCTAAAATCGTCAGGTACTTTCTCTTTTTCAAAAATCATGCTAATAATCTTCAGTAACTTATTTCTAACCTCAGAGTCACCATATTTAAGAAAATCATTTATCATACTATCGGCACCTGGACCCTTATTGTTTTTCAATCCTCTTAGTAATGTCACTAATTCTTCTTCCCAAAACAAATCTTCCTTCACATCCAAGGTATCACAAACATTTTCATTTTCCTCTATATCCTTTCCTGCAACTGTATCTCGGCTTAGCACATTCTCAAAATGTGTCGCCCATCTCTCTTTAACTTTTTCCTCATCACTAATTGTGGCCCCGTTCCTATCTTTAACTGAGACAAGCCCGGATTGACTACTCCCTCTCAATGTATTAACATGCCAGTAAAATATTTTACTATTATTCACACATCCTTAGTTCATATTTTAATGCTTTCTCCACTTTCTTTACATTCCTTTTGTTTTCATATGATCTATCACTCAGATAACTCTTGCACAAACCCCTTGTTCTCTCTATTAAACATAAAGTTTTTTCACTAATATTCCTAGCTGCAGTCTTAACTTTCTTTCCTAAGACACCATCAGCAACTTTACCAATTGTTTTTCTAAAATTATTCCAACCCTATTCCGCATTGTAAAATTTTAAACTCCCAAATTTATTATTAAACTGCTCCTGGAAAGTTTCTCTTAAATTCTCGTCAGGACAAAAGATAACAAAAGATTCCCTATACATGCTGTAAAGAAGACTGTATATAATATAGCAGAAATATGCCATTTATTATCTATAGATCTGTAATAGATCTATATGTAATGCCTTACAAAAGGTTGTTGCAGCCCAATTGACAGCCCGGAATTGCTACCGAATGTTTATACGAGTGCCCTAAAGCTGGACAAAAGGTATCAAAAGCAGTCCAGAGGAGGTCATAAAACTGTAAAAAAAAGTTCATCCATTTTCAAATTATATTAATAAGCACGGCTCTCCTAAGATTTTGTTGGGAATTGTACTTAATTAGGAATTGCAAATTATTGTGCCCCTTTTGAGGACAAACAATAATTAGAGGATAACCAGCCCCATCCTGTTCCTTGTGCTTCCTCCCCATGCTATAAAGGGCTTGAAATGGAGTTTGGCACTGCCGGTTTCAACTTTTAGGGTCTAGCGTCGTATCCTTTACTTTTTTTGTTGTTGTCTTTTTTAATACCAGTAGAGATGCATTATTGAGTACAAACGGGGCTCCTTATATGGGCATAGAATACTGACGGGGCACCAAATAAGGGCATAGCCTCCCTTGGGAGAATGATTACGTAATGGGGTCAATGACCTCTTTTTCCAAGATTGATTTATTTGATGTTTCTGTGTGTAATAACTCCGGGGCGAAGGTTGCACATGCGCATTGAATTCTAACGGGAAAAATGTTATTGATCTGGGACTCGAATGGGGAAGTGGATTTCCGAGAACTTGATTGCGTAATCGATCGCGAATGTCATGGTGTCCAGAAAGAGTATTTGTTGTTATTGCGCTAGGCAATGTTATGAGTTTCCTGGAATTTGGAACACCTGTGCTGTCGACCTCAATTCACCTATCGTGAATCATTAATTCCCCTTAGAAACAACAAATTAATTTTCCCTTTCTTGACAGATCAATCAATCAATGACATCATCTGTCAGACTTGAAAAATTTCCGCCTAGAAACATTTCTCCAGGAATAGATCCAAGTCATTAATGTCTTTGCCTCGGGAACAACTCTTTTGGTCGAACTCCAAAGGATATTAATAACCAAAGGCCATGGAAACAATTAGGCAAGAAACATCTTAGCGATGACTTGTTTTAGCGCGCGAGAAGTTTTCATATTAATTTGAAATGTGTTAGCACAGAGATGCCAATAACAAAGGAACACGCTGAATTTATGTTTAGTGATTATTTGGGCGAAACCGTTTTAGACAGGTTATGGAACTATTTCGGCGAAACAGATAGAGACATTTTAAAAGAAGATTTTGAAAAGATTTTGGAAGAGGTTTTGAGTGTGGTCGTTATAATACACAAGTTTCATTTGAACAGTGTTGTGAGGTCCTCTAACCCAACCCCAAAGGGTTCCAATCCTCCTATCCCAACCCCGAAGGAAGCCCCCGGTCCTCAAAGGCCCCCCAAGCTCCCAAAAGCCCTCCACCGGTCCCCTAATGTCCCCCAGGCCCCCAAAGGCCCTCCCGGTGCCCCAAAGGCCCCCAAGCTCCCAAAGGGCCACCGGAGCCCCCAAAGGCCCACCCAGACCCCTAAAGGCCATCCCCGGGCCCCCCAAAGGCCCAACGAGTTCCCCAAAGACCAACGGGGTCCCAAAGGCCCTCCACCGATCCCCAACTGCCCCAAAGGCCCTCCCCTGGTCCTCAAAGGTCCCCCGGGCTCCTAAAGGACCAACGGGGTCCCAAAGGCCCTACCTTGCCCCAAAGGCCCCCCAGGCACCCAAAGGC
>NC_142804.1:42278617-42362573 GCF_049724085.1 Artemia sp. Qi Xiang Cuo | reverse complement strand
TCGAAGTTCATTTTGAATTTCTGTCATGAAATGCAAGAGTTGAAAAATTGGGGTCTTAGTCCACCAGCTCAGTATTGGGGACCCAGTCCACCAGCCTGAACGGTGGAAATTCACTAGCTCAGAATTGGGGTCATACTCCACCAGCCTGAATGGTGGAAATCCACTAGCTCAGTATTGGGGTCTCAGTCCACCAGCCTGAATGGTGGACATTCACTAGCTCAGAATTAGGGTCATAGTCCACCAGCCTGAATGGTGGAAATTCACTAGCTCAGAATTAGGGTCATAGTCCACCAGCCTGAATGGTTGAAATTCACATTAGACGAGGTTACGTGCGCACACACACACAGAGAGAGACGACTAACACACAGGGACAACACACACACAAAGAGACGACACCTAACCTTTTCCTGCGAGTATGGTTAGGTTAGGTTAGGCTAGATTAAGTTAGGTTAGGTTAAGTTAGGTTAGGTTAGCCCACATACGCTTCACTTAGGTTAGCATAGGTTAGGTGAGAGACAGGCAAAAAGTTAGGTGTATGATTAGGTTAGGTTAGGTTAGATTAAGTTAGGTTAGGTTAAGTTAGGTTAGGCTAGGTTAGCCTACGTACGCGCGCGTACGTAGGCTAACCTAGCCTAACCTAACTTAACCTAACCTAACTTAATCTAACCTAACCTAACCTAATCATACACCTAACTTTTTGCCTGTCTCTCACCTAACCTAAGCTAACCTAAGTGAAGCGTACGTGGGCTAACCTAACCTAACTTAACCTAACCTAACTTAATCTAGCCTAACCTAACCTAACCATACTCGCCGGAAAAGGTTAGGTGTCGTCTCTTTGTGTGTGTGTTGTCCCTGTGTGTTAGTCGTCTCTCTCTGTGTGTGTGTGTGCACGTAACCTCGTCTAATGTGAATTTCAACCATTCAGGCTGGTGGACTAAGACCCCAATTCTGAGCTAGTGAATTTTCACCATTCAGGCTGGTGTTCTATGACCCTAATTCTTAGATAGTGAATTTCCACCATTCAGGCTGGTGGACTGAGATACCAATAATGATATAGTGTATTTTCACCATTCAGGATGGTGGACTATGACCCAAATTCTGAGCTAGTGAATTTCCACCGTTCAGGCTGGTGGACTGGGTCCCCAATACTGAGCTGGTGGACTAAGACCCCAATTTTCCAACTCTTGCATTTCATGACAGAAATTCAAAATGAACTTCGAAAAATCAAGAGAATGTAACTGTGAGAAGGTAAAGCACAGCAAGTCACTACTGAAATATTCCAACTCTTGCATTTCACGATAGAAATTCAAAATGAAATTTGAAAAATTAAGACAATGTAACTGTGATATGCTAGTTTTCGTGTGTGTGCATAAGTTTTCGTGTGTGTGTGTGTGTTAGTTGTTGTGCGTGTGTGTTATTTTTTGTGAGTGTGTATGTTTTTTTGAGTGTGTGTTAGTTTTTGTGTTTGCGTTTGTTTTAGTGTGTGTGTTTTAGTTTGTGTGTGTGTGTGTGTGTGTGTGTAAGTTTGTGTGTGTGTGTGTGTAAGTTTGTGAGTCCGTGTGTAAGTTTTTTTGTGTGTGTGTGTGTAATTTTTTGTGTGTCTAATATCTTGTGTGTGTTTTTTTTGTAGTGTGTGTGTAAGTTTTAGTGTGTGTGTGTGTGTATAAGTTTTTGTGTGCATTTAAGTTTTAGTGTGCATGTGTTAGTTTTTGTGTGTGTGTGTTGTGTGTGTGTGTGTGTAAGTTTTTGTGTGTGTGTGCAAGTTTTGGCGTGTGTGTGTAAGTTTTCGTGTGTGTGTGTGTTAGTTTGTGTGTGTGTGTGTGTAAGTTTTTGTGCGTGTGTGTTAGTTTTTTGTGTGTGTGTGTGTGTTAGTTTGTGTGTGTATGTGTGTGTGTGTGTGTAAGTTTTTGTGTGTGTAAGTTTTGGTGTGTGTGTGTAAGTTTTCGTGTGTGTGTGTGTGGAAGTTTTGTTTGTGTGTGTGTGTGTGTAAGTTTTGTGAGTGTGTGTGTGAGTTTTTGTGTTCATGTGTAAGTTTGTGTGTGTGTGTGTGTGTGTGTGTGTAAGTTTTTGTGTGTGTGTAAGTTTTGGCGTGTGTGTGTGAGTTTTCGTGTGTGTGTGTGTGTGTGTGTAAGTTTGTGTGTGTGTGTGTGTGTAAGTTTTTGTGTGCATGTAAGTTTTTGTGTGCATGTTAGTTGTCGTGTGCTTGTGTTAGTTTTTGTGTGTGTGTGTGTGTAAGTTTGTGTGTGTGTGTGTGTGTGTAAGTTTTTGTGTGCATGTGTAAGTTTTGACGTGTTTTTTTATGTGTTCGCGTGTGTGTTTGTAAGTTTTGTTGTTCTTTTGTTTGTTTGTGTGTCTTTGTATTTGTTGTTGTGTTTGTTTATGTTTTGGTCTGTGTGTGTGTAATTTTTGTGTATGTGTGTGTGTGTGTAAGTTTTTGTGCGTGTGTGTGTGTGAGTTTTTTTTTGTTCATGTGTTAGTTTTTGTTTGTGTGTGTGTGTGTGTGTTTGTTTTTTTTTATGTGTGTGTTAGTTTTGTAGTGTGTGTGTGTGAGTTTTCGTGTGTTTGTGTGTGTAAGTTTTGTGTGTGTGTGTGTGTGTAAGTTTTTGTGTGCATGTAAGTTTTTGTGTGCATGTAAGTTTTCGCGTACATGTGTAAGTTTTGTGTGTGTGTGTGTGTGTGTGTTTATGTGTTTGTCTGGATATTTTGGTGCGTGTGTGTTTTTTTTGGCGTGTGTGTGTGTGTAAGTTTGTGTGTGTGTGTATTTTTGTCTGTGTAACTTTTTTTGCGTTTTTGTGTGAGTTTTTTTTTGTTTTAATGTGTAAGTTTTTGTGTGAGTGTGTGTGTGTGTAAGTTTTTGTGTGTGTGTAAGTTTTGGTGTGTGTGTGTGCGTTTTCGTGTTTGTTTGTGTGTGTTTAAGTTTTGTGTGTTTGCGTGTGTGTGTGTGTTATTTTTTGTGTGCATGTAAGTTTTTGTGTGCATGTAAGTTTTCGTGTGCATGTGTAAGTTTGTGTGTGTGTGTGTAAGTTTTTGTGTGTGTGTAAGTTTTTGTGTCGTCTAATGTGAATTTCAACAATTAAGGCTGGTGGACTATGACCCCAATTCTGAGCTAGTGAATTTCCACCATTCGGGCTGGTCGACTGAGGCCCAAATTATGAGTTAGTGTATTTCCACCATTCAGGCTGGTGGACTGTCACCCCAATACTGAGCGAGTGAATTTCCACTGTTCAGGCTGGTGTACTGGGACCCTAATACTGAGCTAGTGGATTTCCACCATTCAGGCTGGTGGACTAAGACCCTAATTTTCCAACTCTTGCTTTTCATGAAAGAAATTCAAAATGAAAAAGCCTGAAATAGCAAACTAGTCATCCCAGACTATTGGTTTCAGACAACAAACACCAATGATGGACTAAGAATTCTAGCTCTGAAAAGTTCAAATAGCAAACTACACATCCCAAATCGTAATTTTCTGACAACACACACCTATGAAAGGCTATGAAACCTAGCTAATAAAAGCCGGAAATAGCAAATTAACCATCTCAAATCACAAGTTTCAGACAGCACTCACCTATGAACGGCTAAGAAATCCAGCTCGGAAAAGTCAAAAAATAGCAACCCACACATCCCAAATCATAGGTTTCAGACAACACATACCTATGAAAGACTAAGAAATCTAGCTTAGAAAAGCCCGAAATAGTAATTTACATATCCCAAATCCTAGGTTTCAGACAACACACACCTAAGAACGGCTAAGAAACCTAGCTCAGAAAAGTCAAAAATAGCGAACTAGTCATCCCAAACTATAGGTTTCAGACAACAAACACCTATGAAAGGCTAAGAAATTCAGCTCAGAAAAGTCAAAAGTAGCAATCCACCCATCCCAAATCATAGGTTTCAGACAACACACACCTATGAAAGACTAAGAAATCCCACTCAGAAAAGCCCGAAATAGTAATTTATATATCCCAAATCATAGGTTTCAGACATCATTCACCTAAGAACGGCTAAGAAACCTAGCTCAGAAAAGCCTGAAATAGCGAAACTAGTCACCCCAAACTAGAAGTTTCAGACAACAAACGCCTATGACGGACTAAGAATCATAGCTCTGAAAAGTTCAAATAGCAAACTATACATCCTAAATCATAAGTTTCAGACAACGCATACCTATGAAAGGCTAAGAAATCTAGCTCAGAAAAGACAAAAATAGCAAACCACTCATCCCAATCATAGGTGTCAGTCAAGACACACCTAGGAAAGACTAAGAAATCCAACTCAGAAAAGTCAAAAATAGCAAACTACATATCCCAAATCATAAGTTTCACTCAACACACACCAACGAAAGGCTAAGAAACCTAGCTCATAAAAGCCTGAAATAGCAAACTACTCATCCCAAACTATTGGTTTCAGACAACATTCACCTAGGAAATACTAGAAAAACTTAACTCAGAAAAGCCTGAAATAGCAAACTACACATCCCAAATCATAATTTTCTGACAACACATACCTATGAAAGGCTAAGAAACCTAGCTCAGAAAAGTCGAAAATAGCAAACTACACATCCCAAATCATAGGTTTCAGACATCACACACCTATGAAAGACTAAGAAATCCAACTCAGAAAAGCCCGAAATAGTAATTTACATATCCCAAATCATAAGTTTCAGACAGCATTCACCTACGAAATACTAAGAAACCTTAGCTCAGAAAAGTCTGAAATAGCCAACTACTCATCCCAAACTCGAAGTTTCAGACAACAAACACCTATGAGTGACTAAGAATCCTAGCTATGAAAAGTCCAAAAAGCAAACTATACCTCCCAAATCATAATTTTCTGAAAGGACACACCTATGAAAGGCTAAGAAATCTAGCTCAGAAAAGTCAAAAATAGCAAATTAACCATCCCAAATCATAGGTTTCAGTCAACACACACCTACGAATGGCTAAGAAATCCTGCTCAGAAAAGTCAAAAAATAGCAACCCACACATCCCAAATCATAGGTTTCAGACACCACACACCTATGAAAGACTAAGAAATCCGGTTATGAAAAGTCAGAAAGGGAAATTACATAGCCCAAATCATAGGTTTCAGACAACACTCACCTATGAAAGACTAAGAAATCCAACTCAGAAAAGCCCGAAATATTAATTTACATATCCCAAATCATAAGTTTCAGACAGCAATCACCTACGAAATACTAAGAAACCTTAGCTCAGAAAAGTCTGAAATAGCCAACTACTCATCCCAAACTCGAAGTTTCAGACAACAAACACCTATGAGTGACTAAGAATCCTAGCTCTGAAAAGTCCAAAAAGCAAACTATACCTCCCAAATCATAATTTTCTGAAAGGACAAACATATGATAGGCTAAGAAATCTACCTCAAAAAAGTCAAAAATAGCAAACTAGACATCCCAAACTATAGGTTTCAGACAACAAACACCTATGAAAGGCTAAGAAATCCAGCTCAGAAAAGTCAAAAGTAGCAATCCACCCATCCCAAATCATAGGTTTCATAGAACACATGCCTATGAAAGACTAAGAAATCCAGCTCAGAAAAGTCAAAAATAGCAAACTACATATCCCAAATCATCGGTTTCAGTCAACACACACCAACAAAAGACTAAGAAACCTAGCTCAGAAAAGTCAAAAATAGCAAACTATTCATCCCAAACTATTGGTTTCAGACAACATTCACCTATGAGATACTAGAAAACCTTAGCTCAGAAAAGCCTGAAATAGCAAACTATACATTCCAAATCATAATTTTCTGACAAAGCATACCTATGCAAGGCTAATAAATCCAGCTCAGAAAAGTCGAAAATAGCAAACTACACATCCCAAATCATAGGTTTCAGACACCACACACCTATGAAAGACTAAGAAATCCAACTCAGAAAAGTCAAAAATAGCAAACTACATATCCCAAATCATAAGTTTCACTCAACACACACCAACGAAAGGCTAAGAAACCTAGCTCATAAAAGCCTGAAATAGCAAACTACTCATCCCAAACTATTGGTTTCAGACAACATTCACCTAGGAAATACTAGGAAACCTTAGCTCAGAAAAGCCTGAAGTAGCAAACTACACATCCCAAATCATAGGTTTCAGACAACACACATCAACGAAAGACGGGTGCTCGGGGAGAGCCTTTGAGGGTCTGTGGGTCCCTTGTGGGTCGGTGGTCCTTTGGGCGCTCGGGGGGACCTTTGGGAACCGGTGGATGGGCTTTGGGGGTCCGGGGAGGGCCTTTGGGGGGCTGGGTAGGCCTGGGGGGCGCCGGGAGGGCCTTGGGGTGCTTGGGGGGCCTTTGGGGCAAGGTAGGGCCTTTGGGACCCCGTTGGTCCTTTGGGAGCCCGGGGGACCTTCGAGGACCAGGGGAGGGCCTTTGTGGCAGTTGGGGACCGGTGGAGGGCCTTTGGGACCCCGTTGGGCCTTTGGGAGCTCTTTGGGCCTTTGGGGGGCCCGGGGATGGCCTTTGGGGGTCTGGGTGGGCCTTGGGGGGCCCCGGTGGCCCTTGGGGAGCGGGGGGGGCCTGGGGGGCCCCGGGAGGCCCGGGGGGGTGGTGGGGGCCATGGGGGGCCCGGTGGAGGGCCTTTGGGAGCTTGGGGGGCCTTTGAGGACCGGTGGCTTCCTTCGGGGTTGGGGTAGGAGGATTGGAACCCTTTGGGGTTGGGTTAGAGGACCTCACAACACTGTTCAAATGAAGCTTGTGTATTATAACGACCACACTCAAAACCTCTTCCAAAATCTTTTCAAAATCTTCTTTTAAAATGTCTCTATCTGTTTCGCCGAAATAGTTCCATAACCTGTCTAAAACGGTTTCGCCCAAATAATCACTAAACGTAAATTCAGTGTGTTCCTTTGTTATTGGCACCTCTCTGCTAACGCATTTCAAATTAATATGAAACCTTCTCGCGCGCTAAAACAATTCATCGCTAAGATGTTTCTTGCCTAATTGTTTCCATGGCCTTGGGTTATTAATATCCTTTGGAGTTCGACCAAAAGAGTTGTTCCCGAGGCAAAGAAATTAATGACTTGGATCTATTCCTGGAGAAATGTTTCTAGGCGGAAATTTTTAAAGTCTGACAGATGATGTCATTGATTGATTGATCTGTCAAGAAAGGGAAAATTAATTTGTTGTTTCTAAGGGGAATTATTGATTCACGATAGGTGAATTGAGGTTGACAGCACAGGTGTTCCAAATTCCGGGAAACTCATAACATTGCCTAGAGCAATAACAACAAATACTATTTCTGGACACCATGACATTCGCGATCGATTACACAATCAAGTTCTCGGAAATTCACTTCCCCTTCGAGTCCTAGATCAATAACATTGTTCCCGTTAGAATTCAATGCCCATGTGCAACCTTCGCCCCCGAGTTATTACACTTAGAAACATCAAATAAATCGACCTTGGAAAAAGAGGTCATTGACCCCATTACGTAATCATTCTCCCTAGGGAGGCTATGCCCTTATTTGGTGCCCCGTCAGTATTCTATGCCCATATAAGGAGCCCCGGTGGGACTCAATAAGGCATCTCTACTAATACCATCCTTTAAAGATAAAATAGTTTACCCTAAAAAAACTTTCATTTTTTTAAAAACATTTTTTAGACTAACTGGTGCGCAGAAAAAAAAACATGTTTCCTGAATCGAGCTTATTTGAACATAGAGCTAAAATCTAACCCTTGATGTTATTGCTTCAATTAAATAATAAAATTGTCGTCACTTTTGTTTATCAAACAGTTCGTGGTAACGAACTGTAAGTAAGGAGCGACCCGGCTCAATGGTAACCGAAACTCTAAAAACCGGAAGTTTGATACCATTAGATACATCAAAAGAATCAAATTTTAATGTTGATTTCAAATATAAAAGTTTCATCAAGTTTAATCTTACCCATCAAAAGTTACGCGCCTGAGAAAATTTGGCTGATTTTCGAAAAAAGGGGAGAAGACCCCCTAAAAGCTATAGAAACTTGATGAAATTCACACCATCATATTCAGTATATCAGATAACCCTACTGTAGAGGTTTCAAGCTCCTATCTACAAAAATGTGGAATTTTGCATTTTTTGCCAGAAGAAAGATCACGGGTGCGTGTTTATTTGTTTGTTTGTTTTTTCCCAGGGGTAATCGTATTGACCCAGTGGTGCTAGAATATCGTAAGAGGGCTCATTGGAACGGAAATTAAAAGTTCTAGTGCGCTTTTTGAGTGACCAAAAAAAATGAAGGGCAACTAGGCCCCCTCCCACGCTCATTTTTTTCTCAAAGTCACCCAATTAAAATTTTGAGATAGCCATTTTGTTCAGCATAGTCGAAAATCTAATAAATATGTCTTTTACGATGACTTAATCCCCCAGAGTTCCCAGGGGAAGGGTTGCAAGTTGTGAACTTTGCCCATTGCTTGCATATTGTATTGGTTATTGGGAAGTATACAGACATTTTCAGTAAGAATTTTTTTTTGGGGGGGGGGTGGGGGGCTGGAGGTGGGGATTATTCGAGAGAATCTGGCCGTGGGGGATGTTTCTTTGGGGTAAGGTACATTTCTATGAAGGGTGCGCTGTATTTCCAAGCATTATTCAAAAAACGATCAGAAATTAAATTTAAAAAAACAAGTTTTTTTCAACTGAAAACAAGACGCAACATTAGAACTTAAAATGAACAGAAATTATTACGTATATGAGGGGGGACTCCCCCAAGTCAATACCTCGCTCTTTACGCTACAGTTTTTTTTTTTAGTGCTTTCAAAAGAGCTATCTATTCTAATTAAACGGCCTTTGTGATTCTGGGGTTTGTGAATAAATATTTTTTTTAACTTTTAAATTAAAGAGCGTTTTATTGACTAAGGGGATAACCCCATCATATACGTAATACAATAAACGTAATAAAAAAAAACAATAAAAAAAAAACAAGCGATGCGGCTAAATAGTAATCAAAACTTTTAAAAACGGAACATTTATGTCAATAAATGTATCAAAAGAATGGTATTATAATGCTGATTATAAATATACGAATTTTGTTAAGTTTAGTATTAACAAAGTTAAGTTTTGTTAAGTTTTGTTAAGTTTAGCCTGAGAAAACTTACCTGATTTTTTAAAGAGGGGGGAAACATCCCCTAAAAGTGAAAAAATTTTAATGAAAATCACTGTCAGATTCAGTGTATCAGAAAGCCCTATAACATAGGTTTCAAGCTCATATCTGCAAAAATCTGCAACTTTGTATTTTTTTTCCAGAAGAAAAATATACGAATATAGAAGTTCGTTACGTAAGTTAATTTGTAAATTACGTCAGAACCAAATTTAGAGACAGCCATTTAGCAAAAGAAAAGTAAAAATTTTATGCAAATTTTGTTTACTTATTCAATGACGGCGAGCCAAAATAAAAACTGCATTAACTAAAAAACGATCAGAAATTAAATAAAAAAAACAAGTTTTTTAAACTGAAAGTAAGGGGCGACATTAAAACTAAAAACGAACAGAAATTATTCCGTATATGAAAGGGGCTGTCCCCTCCTCAACGCCTCGCTCTTTACGCTAAAATTTGACTCTGCCTCACAACTTTATTTTTTAAAACAATAAAAAACTTTAGCGTAAAGAGCGAGGCGTTGAGGAGGGGACAGCCCCTTTCATATACGGAATAATTTCTGTTCGTTTTAAGTTTTAATGTCGCCCCTTACTTTCAGTTTAAAAAACTTGTTTTTTTTATTTAATCAAATAAATAGAAACGGTTGTCAATCAGCAATCAAGCTAGTGGAGTATTACATACTCTGCAATGCTATAATACTAAAGCAATACGAAGTTGTGTGACTTTGAAATAAAAAAATCATTACTTGTGAAACAATCATTGGAAAACCACATTATTAGGTACATTTTATGGTATTTTTCAACGAAGGGAACTCCCCCAACACCCAGAACGCAACATCACAACGAAAAGCATTTTTTTACAACATTATTTGTATGATTTGACCAAGAGTACTTACAAGAGAGCACAAAGGGACAACTGCTCCCTCTTGAAGAGAAACAATTTGTAACTAAAATAAAGTAAAAGGGCTCTAAATAGCAGAAAAATATTTAGTTTGGGAAGTTTGGCAAAACTTCTATATTCAGATAAACAAAAAATGGAAAACAATTCATCTCAGTTTCCTGAGAAATAACTCCTGAAATATAAGAAGGTGGATCTCACGAATAATTTAAATGTATCCCCAAAGACATCTTGTGAATACTTCATCTGCGTTCCCTAGGGCTGGCTTGCTGGTTATCAGCCAACAAATTTGAAATTAAGAAAGAACCCATTTTTGACCTTCAAATTAATTCAAATTACGAATGGATTTTGTGTCGATTCTAACTATTCCCCCTCCTTTTCCGTAATTTTCTCTTCTGTCAGAGTGGGGTTGTTCAGACCTATCAGAATCAACTAATCCATGTGCAATCACAAAACCAAAATAAAATAATAAAATCTAAATGGCAGATGCTTCTTCGTTTTTCTCCGCGACTCATTTTTTTCTTGTCTTTTGTTTCATTCAATAGTGGTACAACTTAATTGGATTTTCATGGCTCTGATTTTTTCACTGACCGATAGTTTTTTTTGTTTTTTTAATAGACTTTTCAGCTTGCTCATGCGCTTAATTCCTTATATGGACAAAGTGATTAGTTACTGTAATGTTTTATCCTTGGCAATTAGTGATATCGAAATTTTGAACATCTTTATGTTCAATCATTGGGTTAATGACTAAAAAGGAAATGTAAATAAAATAGTCAAAGCACCACTTTCCACTGAAAATAACCTTAGGGTCCTAATGACCAAGAAGTGACCGACCCACATGTAAATTTCTTCTTTTCTTAGTACCCCCTGAAACAGGAACTTAGTCCGCACTTACACTGAGCTAATGCCGAATATACACTACTACGATAACGCATACAAGATTTTATGGGAAAGGGCTTAATACACAATACGATTATTATATTACAAAGTCGGGGCACTTTTTAGTTGCATCATTTTCAACATATGTGTGTCTTATATTCTCACATAGTTCTGAAAAAACAAAAGGGATGAATATCAACAAGGGATTTTATCAGTTGGAACAATCCTCCCCTCCTCTGCTTTGAGGGTGTTACTTTCTTCCTTGGACCTCCCGAGCTACAGTTCCGCAACTTCGTCTTGCTTGGAACAAATAGCTTTTTTAAAATGATTATTCTACGATTGGCAGCATTTTATTTTGTAACTCTTGCTACTGGCAACATTAAAGTTTTACCACATTAGCCAACAGAGTTGGCAAGAAACCAAGAGCATTTCCTTGATGTTTAAATTTTGGCAGCAGCAGATATCCTAAAGGCTCTTTGTGAATAGCAAAATTAATTATGTATCGGACTTTATTTTGTTGCCTTAAATAGTAATAATAGCATCAGCTTTCTTTTGGTCCTTACTTAGTTAATATGAAATTTCATATAACATACCAAATTAAAAAGATTAATGTAATAGGCCTACTCTCTCGTCTCCTGTGAAATCCTCCTTTGCGTTAGAGGAATTAAAATTATTTGAACTTGAGGTGCTAAATTCTAGTATATGTTTATTTCCTATCTTTCTCATTGGCAAACAATAGTATAAATAATAATAATTGTATCGAAAACGCTGAGCCATATACAAAAGGTTGCGATAAACACAATAATAATTCTCAACAAAACAACACTGAAAAATCAAGAGAGAAAAATATACAACAAAATCTAGCAAAACTAGGGGATGTCATGAAATGGGATTATTTAATTTGCTTTAAATAAAATTACCGCACGTCACCAAAATACTTTAGTCACGTTGAAGTGAAGACAGATATACGTAAGTAGACCATCATTTCTATGCTCGAATAATTTCTCGTAGCAGTATTGGCCTGGAGGCAATATTAGAATACAATCATATTTAATACTTTTTTTTCAGGAGGAGTTAAAAGTTTCAATTTCACCCCCTTCCCCCTATATTTCTAAAAAAAAAACAGACAACGTACTAAATTTGGTCAAGATCTACAAAAAGATAATCCTATATGTTTGGAAAACATATAGCACCTCTGAAAAATACTTAACTTTAAGATTCTGTTCTTAAGTATCGTTTTCATAAAACAGCATTCTAAGACCACACCGGCTATGCATGACGCGTGACAAACAAGAATAATAAATATAATTAAATAGCCGAGAAAACGAAAGTAATATTGGTAAGTTGAGAGAAAAGAAGCGAAGGGAACAAAAGTAAATATTTCGGCAAGGATATCCGCCAAGCTGTCTTCAGTGCTCAAAAAGAATACGAACTGACCCTTTGAAGTAAACTCAAACAGAGCAGAAGAAATACTGAATAGAAAAAAATAGGCCAGAATAAATGAATGACCATTAACCAATTAGATAAGGCAAGAATTCTTTGGTTAGCGATTGATTTAGCTTGCCTACTAACCCAATTTTCTTTTTATAAGTGCGGTCAGATGATCTTAATTTAAACATTTTAGATTTTTTATTTAAATCGTTTAATATTAAGTTTTGTAAACAGGTTTATGGGAATATCTCCAGTATCTCCATTTAAAGCGAGGTCTCTATTTGTGTATTTTAAATTTGAATTGCCTCCCTAAACGTTTGCGGTAAGCCATTTACAGTGGATATTAAATTTATTTCATCAAAAAGAACCAAATGATCTGGATTTTCAAAAACTGGAGGGCCAAAGCAGAATCAAAATCATCATTTTTTATTTTCAATGCTCAGAGATTTATCAATTGAGATCGTGTATTCAAGCAGTCGTTACTCCAGCTGTTGACGGGTTCTGCCAATGTAAAACTTCCCACAAGAACACGGGACTCTGTATACACCACTACCCAGTATAAGGTTAGTTTTATCCTTTCCAGGATTGGAAAAACGTTCAACCTTTAGTTTAGTTTTGAAAGAAACAAAGATATTATGTTTCTTTAAAATTTTTCAAGGTTTCTAGCTAAGTCTCGGGATATATGGTAAAGTGGCAAACCTTTGGTTTTCAATTGTCGGAATAACTAAAAAAGGGGGATATGTTCATTAATCTGTTGTTTTACCTTTTTCAATCTTCTATGTATGGTATTCTACATAAGTTTAATAAGGTAGCCATCACAGGAAAAAATATTTGTAACATAATTTAATTCAAAGGCTACATGAATGTTTGAACAGATTTTTAGATCTCGGTCAACTAGAGGTTGGCGCCCTTATTTTCACAGAAGGAGGGTAGTTTTACGAGAAATACAGATAACGATGATTGTGGGTGGGTTTCCTATAGATATAAAATTCAAGATATAAAATCGTTTAGAGGATCATGCACATGTTCCCAAACAGACAAAATATCGTCATCAAAACGGAGCCAAAAAGATCGTTTCAAGGGAAAACTATTCAAAGCTTAATTTTCAAGGAAATCCATGTAAAAATTTGCCAAAAAGGGAAACAAAACTCTTCCCATCGATAAACCCATAATTGAAGAAACAATCTGTCTCTGAATTTAAATGAATAAAACAAAAGTTTGCCCGAGGAAAGTAAACAGCGAAGTTGAAACTTAAAACGGACAAAAATTAATACTTCACAGCCTATCTAATATATATCAATTAAACTAGCACAATAAACCAACTAATTATATTTCTCTATGCTTGTAGGACTTTAAAAAGACCGCGCTTTACTGAAACCACAAAAGCCAATCATAAAAAAAAGGAATATTGATTCGGGAGTTAAAAGTGAGTACGTAGCCTGACATAATTATCTTAATGACATAAGCATAAAATCAAATATTTTTTTAATAACCACAGTCATTGAACAGCACACAAAAATATTGAATCGATTTATCAAGTAACATTTTGGTCTCGCTAGCTATAGTATCGCTATTGTAAAAGTCATTCCAAATTAAACTAAAAAATAAAAAAAATAACAATCCTAAAATGCCTTATTTTTATTCTGTCAAAAGTTTCCTTGATCGGTTTGCTTTTACTGTGCCAAAACTCCTATATCATTTTGTGTTTCAGGAAAGCGCTAGTTTCCTACAATCCTACAAACATAAGGAAACATAATTAGTTTGTTTATTTGTTCTAGTTTTATTGATATATATTAGATAGGCTGTGGTGTAATATTTTTTGTCTGTTTTAAGTTTCAACTTTAGTCTTTACTTCCATTGGGAAAACTTGGCTTTTTAAAAATAAACTTTGCTCGTTTTTGATTAAATGTAGAAACAACGCTGCCATGATCCTTTTTATTTATACAGAATAATTTCTGTTCGTTTCAAGTTTTATTGTCGTTCCTTACTTTCAGTTGAAAACTTTTTTTTTTTTTATATAATTTCTAATCATCACCGATCTAGGGGAGATAAGACACATATAGAGAATACTGCGGACAACCTTGACTGTTACGAAAAATTTTCGGTTTACAACAAAAAGTTTATTAACCATGCTTTACAAAACAATGCATGTTTAGGCATTGAAAACAGAAATGCAGCTACAGTTAAAATTACACAGTGGTCTTAGCCATGATAGAATTGTCTTATGCTATGTTTGAGGGGTTTTCGCCTTTTTTTTAATAGTCTAAAATTTATTTTCTCGATATATTTTTACTTTTAAGATTAACCGAAATAATAGTTACCATTCCTGAATTAATATCAGACGGCAATTAGGCAGTTTTAGGATGGATGGCTCATTCGATATTTTTTTCATAATTTGCTTTTCAATTTTTGCTTACTATGGGCTGTAGTTTGCTCTTTACTAGGTTGCAGCTGTTGCAGCCAGGATTGCAGCTACTGCTGCAACCATGATAGAAGGCCCAAAACCAGGCTTGAAAAAAAAACAGATACCAATATGCCCGATAAGATACACGCGAAACCAATACACCCAATACCGATACGTGCGATACCGTTGCACCCAATAAAAATGCACCCGATATTACGTACATCCCTTTCCCAGGGACTATGGAGGGTCTTATCAACAAAGCCATGTTTAATGGATCTTTGAACTATGTTGAATAAAGTGGCTATCTCAAATTTGTTATACGACAACTTTGGAAGGAGGGGGCCTTGGTGAGCGGGGCTAACTGCCCTCCAATCTTTTTTTCACTCAAAAGAGTGCTCTAGCATATTTAATTCCCGTTCGAATGATCCATTAAACATCGGTGTATGATGTTTTGGTCATCCCCTAGCCCCAGAGGAAAAAAAAAACTTGCAAAAAAGTGATTTTCCTTAGTGTTCAAGGTGGAGGACTGTAATTATCCTTAAAAAAGGTTTTCGGCCATTTAGATTCCAATGGTACACTTTTTATTTTGATCTGACGCCATTTTCAAGGGGCTTAATGGCCTTTTTCGAAATCACCATAATTTATTTTCGCGGTAAACTTTTACTCTTAAGAATAACTGAAATAATAGTTACTATTCCTGATTCAGTGTCAGATGACAATTTTGTCTCACTAGGCAGTTATTTTCAAAACCGGTTTTCAACTTTTGGCTACTATGGGCTGTGGTTCACTCTATTACTCTCTTTCACTCTTTATTTTTATTGTTTTTTTTCCTCCATACCCGGGCACTTAGTATCGAAGGAGTTATCGTAGAAACTTCGAAAAGGGCTCATTCGATTGGAAATTGGAGTGGCTAGTGCCCTTTTTAATAGTCGAAAGTGATTGGAGGGCAACTAGCCCCCCCCCCGCGCTCATGATTCCCCCAAACACATCCAATCAAAATTTTAAGATAGCCATTTTATTCGGCGTAGTTGATTTCCAGATAGAAAATATATTTTTGAGGAGGACACTCCCTCAAAACTCCTGGGGCAAGGGTTTTTACTTATGCCCTGAAGGCATATAAGAACGATGCTTGTACAATGTATAATTTATTATTTTTTTCCTTTAGATCAGGGCACTTCGTATCGAAGATGCTAGTAGAGGGGGTTTTGCTACATGGTACGAACAACGGTACGAACAGGATGGCAGCCAATGAGAGGACTAGAATCCGTGTACGAACAAGATCATGAGTAGGGTGCCTCGTCTGGATTTGCTCGCTTTATGTTCCTTCCGGTGCTATTTGGGGAGTTTACGGCCCCTGGCAGCTTTCAAAGGCAGAATACCAGAATGGTTTTTTGACAGTGTATAATATGGTCAAACATATTTTGAGATTAAGTTCATAATTATATAACTTAAGAAAACAGGTTTTTTCTGCTATTAATAAGAATTTCATAAGAATATATATTATGAGTTTACGGGCACAATTTTTTTCTTAAAAAACTGATATGATATAAAGTAGTCAAACATGTTTTGGGAGCATGCACGAAATTATGTAACTCAACCAGTTTTTCGAGTCAATATCCGTTTTTTTTTCGTCCTTGAAATTCCGTATAAAATGTTCATGCACTACAATTTAATTTCCATTATGATTTAACATATTGTATAGTACACTGGATATTATTAACTTTGAAACAATGGATATTTATATTTTCAACGTGAGTATAGTTTACTGAATTTCTTAATGTAATTCCAGATAAAAATCATTTTACCATTATATTCTACTGTCAGAGGAAATAATCTCCCTTGCTCCCTCCAACAATACAAAACTTAAAATAGGATCAGTAGCCTATACTCACTAAAAAAAATGCATTGTACGATTTTTGTTACATTATGTAAATTAAATCTCTCCTCCACTGCTTTGTTTACAAGTTTTAATTCACTAGAAATAGTTCTTTTCGTTCAAAAATGTCCTTTTCCCATCGTGCATTTAAAATTTGCTGTCTTTTTCCGGGCTAAATAAAACCATCTGTATTTATAATTCTGTTACCAAGAGGGGTGATTTCAAAACATCATGGGCATACATCTTATCGGGATTAAGAAAACAAAAGGATGGAAATGTGCGATTCAAGACTCGTTGACAAAAGAGTTTGTTTTTTGGCCAAATTAGACGAGATAACCAATTTTCAATTGTATTTGATGAAAGCAAATGGATTTCACAGATGATTAAGAGGCTTTTATAAAAATATATGGCGGGGAAGGGGGGAGGGGGGGAGGGGCAATGTATCAATTCTAATACGGTGTTTCTTTACTTGATGCCCATTAAAAACGAAATTTTTGTATTAAATAAGTAGTTCATGTATCTTTTAAAAGAGCTTTATGGGGTTTGAGAGAGACTCGGTTGCCTGATTCCGTGTTGTTTTTCTTTACTTGGTGCCCATTAAAAACGAATTTTTTTGTGTTAAATAAGTAGTTCTTGTATCTTTTAAAAGAGCTTTACAGGGTTTGAGAGAGAGACTCGGTTGCCTGATTCCGTGTGGTTTTTCTTTACTTGGTGCCCATTAAAAAATAAATTTTTGTATTAAATAAGTAGTTCCCTTATCTTTTAAAAGAGCTTTTTGGGGTTTGAGAGAGACTCGGTTGCCTGATTCCGTGTGGTTAGAGGGGGATTTTTTGAGCAGACTAATTTTTTCTTTTGTAAAAAAGGGAATCGTTTTTTCCATGCTAAATTTTGTCTTCTTTTTAAGGAAGAGGATTCCTACAATTACTCTCCCCCTGAAAAGAGAGCTAAGGCTAACGGCGTTACTCCAATACAACAAGTGGAGATAGGTGGTCCATTGGGAGCCACTCAAATTTATTCTAGACTGGCGCTGCCTGCCCAAGACCCACCAGTGCCAACCCCTATGCAGCCAGGTCGAAAGCTGAAAAGATAATGGATGGTTGCTCATAACGTTACTGCTACTGCACAAGATTGTGAGCTCACCCCTTATCAAGCATTGCCAGGCCCGTCACGACCAATGCAAGGCGAGTATGATGTGGCCCCTACAGCTCTCAACATGCAAGCTGCAAATTTAAATGTGAGTTTTGAAATATTATTTCTCGCTAATGATTCTTTTTCCCAAGTCAATTTGAAAGAGTGTGTGTGTGTGAGCGGTGCATTCGCCGCTTATTTTTCTGTCTACCCGATAATTCATTGAGATAGTATAATGAATATTGCAAATTCAATAACGACGTAATGATTTTCATTATTTTGTTGTGTATTTGTGTGTGTGAGCGGTGCATGCGCCACGTCTACTCGATAATTCATTGAGATAGTATAATGAATAGTGCAGATTCAATAACGACGTAATGATTGTTGTGTGTATGTGTGTGTTTGTGTGTGTGTGTGTGTGTGTGTGTGTGTGTGTGTGTGTGTATGTGTGTGTGTGTGTGTGTGTGTGTGTGTGTGTGTGTGTGTGTGTGTGTGTGTGTGTGTGTGTGTGTGTGTGTGTGTGTGTGTGTGTGTGTGTGTGTGTGTGTGTGTGTGTGTGTGTGTGTGTGTGTGTGTGTGTGTGTGTGTGTGTGTGTGTGTGTGTGTGTGTGTGTGTGTGTGTGTGTGTGTGTGTGTGTGTGTGTGTGTGTGTGTGTGTGTGTGTGTGTGTGTGTGTGTGTGTGTGTGTGTGTGTGTGTGTGTGTGTGTGTGTGTGTGTGTGTGTGTGTGTGTGTGTGTGTGTGTGTGTGTGTGTGTGTGTGTGTGTGTGTGTGTGTGTGTGTGTGTGTGTGTGTGTGTGTGTGTGTGTGTGTGTGTGTGTGTGTGTGTGTGTGTGTGTGTGTGTGTGTGTGTGTGTGTGTGTGTGTGTGTGTGTGTGTGTGTGTGTGTGTGTGTGTGTGTGTGTGTGTGTGTGTGTGTGTGTGTGTGTGTGTGTGTGTGTGTGTGTGTGTGTGTGTGTGTGTGTGTGTGTGTGTGTGTGTGTGTGTGTGTGTGTGTGTGTGTGTGTGTGTGTGTGTGTGTGTGTGTGTGTGTGTGTGTGTGTGTGTGTGTGTGTGTGTGTGTGTGTGTGTGTGTGTGTGTGTGTGTGTGTGTGTGTGTGTGTGTGTGTGTGTGTGTGTGTGTGTGTGTGTGTTTGTGTGTGTGTGTGTGAGCGGTGCATGCGCCGCGTCTACGCGATAATTCATTGAGATAGTATAATGAATAGTGCAAATTCAATAATGACGTAATGATTGAATGGCATATATTTATTTCCATATCATTATTTCTTTTGTTTGATCCGGGTGCTGTAATTTTTTCTATATACATATCAACTGAATTGTATTTTAATGCTGATTTTGAATATCTTTAAATTATTTCGTTTAACTTAATCTATCAAAAGTTATGAGAAAATTAATAATTATTGAGATAGAAATTCTGACGTCGCATAATTTGTTTCCACAACGCGTTTCTATCTGGTTTCGGAGTCATAATTACTTATAGGCTAATGGAATATATATAGGGGTTAGAAACGTAATTTCAACCTGTAAGAATATTTCAACCAAGAAGAATATTTCATTCGAAATAATTGAAAGTTCCATCAACTATGTATGTGGGGATAACATAAACTCCACACGTCCATTGTGCATGGGTCGGAAGTTATGCAAATGAAGTTATGTTAATCATGCTATAAGCAAAAAGTATTTAGTTAAAATAATTCTAGGAGGAATTGAGTTTTTATGGGTGGTATGGAAAAAAAAATGGTACGTGTTAAATATTCAGGTAAACATACAACTAGAAATGAACATGATTTTTCAACTTTATGAAATAATGCTTATTTCACATAGAAAATAAAACCTTTTTTCTATAGATTAATGAAATAGCAGCGCCATTGGGTCATGAAAAATCATCATTTACTGGACCAATTATATCACCGCCAATGGATTTCAGAGACGAACCTTCATTAGTTATAGACAATATGGAGTGGCATAGAGGTTTTCTTAATGAGGTTTTTGGGGACTGGGCTAGCCTAGACGATTTAACTTGTGATATTGACATGATTGAGAATCCGGAGTGGACAGATAGATTTATGCGTGAGCATTTAGGGGATGTTACTAGTGCATCTGAACCGGGTCCTCATAAAGAAATCCCATTACAGGACAGTACAGGCTGGCTCGTTCAATTGTCCCCAAACACCCTGGAATATGTACTAGCAGGCCTAGGGGACCTCATACCACCTTCAGCCATTGCAATTGAACAGACTGAGTATGGTGTTATTGACAGTTCTATGTCACCCCCCACCATTTTGCTTAATGACACAGAAACAACACTGCAAATTGTTAGATCTAATGTGCCCTGGGACATTTTCGACGATACTTGTATAAGTAATGAATTGAATCCTGTGCAAATAGGTGCAGGACATGAAAATAGTGTCATATCCCCGAAACTACGGAAATTTTATTTGTTAGAATCTGCTCTCGGTCACTTACAAACATATAGGGTAGATTTTAACCCTCCCGAAGAAAACGTGATTGACGGTGGGGTCATTTTAACAGACCCTGTAAATGTTCTCCATAGCTACATCGACCGAATTCGAGCACTTATAGAGATTCAGATTCAGAAATGGGGGGGGGGGGGTCAAGGGGGGATTAAAGCATCAGTAAATCAAAAAGTTTATTTACTAAAGGGGACATCTGGGGATATTTTTATTTTCATTTTTCAACTGGCAATCCAATTTTTTACCCTGGTCTAAATGAATTTGAGGGTAACTTTTCAAACTGGGTAAATAAATTAATTTCAACTTTGGACACGTTTAACGAGAGGGGAAGTGGGTCCACAATTTTATACATTGAACACATGGATCTGAATCTCAGTAGATTTTAAAAAAAACTTTATTTTAAGAGGGGCGGGGGGTAACAAAATAAAATACCACCCCGATTTGTCGGCTACAGGAGGAGTTCAAGGTTTCAAATTTGACACGGGGCTGCAATGCTTTAAATGTGCATTTTTAGCAGCAGCCTATTAAACACTAAAAAAAGATTCAACATTAAGAAATCTAGACAGACTTGCACATAACGGCGGAAACAATATCCCTAAAGTAAATTTTGATTTTTTAGAGGGGAAGTATCCGGTGTTTTTGAAAGAAATAACCATATTTGAAAAAGCAAATGAAAATCTTGGGTTGGGGGTGGTTGTTCTCCATTATGACACAGAATTTGTAAATGGGGGGAAAGAAACCAAATAACAAAGAGGTTTTATATTCCGTTAGAACACCGTAGGTAGATAAGGTTAAAAATTGGGCTTGGGTTATCTATGAGCCTTCCAAAGACGTAAATTCCTATGGTCATTTTTCCCCGTTACGGCAATAAGTCGAGTCTTATCCCAAGGCAAAAAATATGGGGAACGTCACTATTGCCCCATGTGCCTTTCCTCATTTAAAATTGAGAGAACATTCTCGGATCACATAAGGCATTGCAAAATTCATGGCAATCAACGAACAGAAATGCCGGCAGAAGGCAAAGATACTTTACAATTTAAAATTTCCAAAATTCCCTGCTACAAGTTGATAAAGTATGTTTAGATTGTGAATCAAGACTGGTTGAGGTATCAGACCCATCAAGGCCGAATATAGTCAAGGAACACAAACTAGTTGCGTGATCCTATGCGCATGCCCGTCGCGATTTCAATAATAAAATGCAATTGGAAGATTTTTTTTTGGCTATGGATGAGGAGGGTAGCATGGAAAAGTTATTGGTATCTTCAATAAAAACAGCAAACAGCCCAATTTCACGATTGCGTCACACCAACTACCCAATGTCATTATCAGATAAGGAGCAGCTGGCACTAGAAAAGGGGACAATTTGTTGGGTTTGTAGGAGTGCTCTTGCCCCAAAAGACGCTGTCCAGGATCACAATCACCTTATTGACCCCAATTCAAAGGGAAAAAGTAACTTTTGGGGGTGGGCTCACATTTCATGTAATTTAAAAATTAAACAGCAACTCTTTCTTCCGGTTTTTATGCATTACTCTAACTACCATCTGAAGTATGTGCTACAAGCAATGGCACATCTTCAAAGAAATGGAACAGTGGATGATGCATGAGTGATAGACAGTTTTTCCTACAAAATCATTCCTAAATCATCCGAAAAGTTGCTTGTTTTGGAATTTATGTGGAAATTTGTTGAAGACGGCGTTGAGTACACGAATAAAATTTGCTTTTTAGATTCCTACAGTTTTTCCCCCAAATTATTGAGCGAATTAATTCAAGTGCAGAAAAACGATGACGGCTGCAACGCTTTCCACCTTCTCAAGCAACAATTTCCAAATGATTTATATGATTTGTTGACGGTCAAGGGCATATATCCTTATGATTATTATTGTTCCATGTCGATATTCGCCGAGGAAACTATTCCCTCCATCGAATCGTTTTACGACAGTCTACACGATCGTAGGTGCACCCCCGATGAATACAGTTTTGCTAAAAAAGTGTGGGCAGAGGGAGGGTGTAAAAATGGGTTTGACTAGTGCAAGCTGTATTTGTCGAGTGTTGTGTTAACTTTGTTAGACATTACGTGTAAAAATACCGACAAAATCTATTAGGAATTGAATCTTGATTTGGGCTATTATTTTTCATCTCCTCATTTGGGGATGGCCCTCATACTAAGAATTAGCGGGGAAAAAATTGGGCTAATTACTGATTTTTATCAGCATCTGTTCATCGAAAGGTCAATGAGGGATGGATATGTTTTTCATTGGTATCGTATGTTGGAAACTGATCTAACTGGAGAGAAGACGGGGACAAATTCTGATGCAGTTTTCCTTGATATGAATTCTCTTTACCACTCAGCCAAGTCCCATTATTTGCTACCTTGAGGTTACTATAATTGTCTCAATGACCCGCAAGCTTCCCGTTTCCCCAACATTGACATTGTTGAGGAGAATGGGCCGGTTGGATGGTTTTTTGAAGTTGATGGGAAGATGCAAGTCGAACTTCACGATTCAGTAAAGGATTTTTCCCATGCATCAATAGACCTGTGATTAGGGACTCTTTAAGCCCCCGCAATAGGCGGTTAGTCGAGGTGGATGGATTGCATTGGTCACCTTCAAAACCAAAACTTATTGCTGACCTTTTGCCGAAAAAAAAATATTGATGTACATCACATGACTTTAAAATGGATATGCAACAACGGTTTGAACGTCACAAAGGTTCATAGAACCCTCCAGTTTAGTCGAAAACCCTATCTAAAAACATGTGTGGACACCTTTGTCAAGAAACGTTCTGAAGCACAAACGAAAGCCGAAAAAGAAATTTATAAGCTCATTTTGAATTCGGCTTTTGGTAAAATGTGTGTGTTCGCAATAGGAATCGTTGTGACGTCGTGACCGATCCCAAACAATGTGCTCGAATTATTGCCGATTCAAATTACACTTCCTTCACAATCATTGGCCCGGACATGGTACTATTGAATAGAAAAAAAAGACGCATTGTCCTGAATAAACATATTGCTACAGGCAGTCCGATCTTGGAGATCTCTAAAAAGCTCATGTTGGAATTCTACTACAATGTGGCTAGGGTACAGTGGCCGGAAAAGGGGCAAGTAGAGGTCTGCTACGTGGACACAGATTCTCTACAGTTAAAAGTAAAAACCCCAAATTTAATTGATGATTTGGCACACGGTGAAATTATCAGCTCACGGATGAACTACAGCAATTGGAGTGGGCTTTACCCAGAGCTAGTGAAGCTTTAGGCGCCAATTCAGCTTTTATTTTTTAAATAAGAAACGGGAAGCGACATGATTTTCAGTGGTATGTTTGTAAGTCCGAAGGTGTACTTTATACAGACGCACAACGAGGAAATCAAGAAACGTTGCAAAGGAGTACCCACGTGCTATGTGGTTAAGAATTTTGACATGGACATCTAGAGGAATTGTATTGTTCAAAATACAATTCCACGAGCCAAATTGCAGACAATTCGTTCTATCAACAACATGAAACTCACTTTAAAGGTAGAAAAAATCGTAATGCGGATCGTTTCCGGACTGGTGTATGTTTTTCAAGACGAGGGGAAGAACTTCTTACTGAATCACTATGTACTGTCATATCATGCCAAATGGGGTTTCCATGGAGAAAGTCGTGGCTTGAATAAAGTCCAATACTATTTTCCTAAAACCTTTGGGGGGGCTCGCGGCCTTTGGGGAGGGGGCAGCCGCCAGCGGGGGGCGCACCGCCACTACCAAAGTTATCTTTTTTTACTTAGAGCAGATTTTTTTTTTGCTTTTGTACATGTTGCATTCAAATTAAAAAGTGATATTATTTTAAGTACTTTTTCTAGTGCATTTTTTTTATAAATAAATTTATAAAAGTGTATTTTTCTTTGTTTTTTCTGTAAAGTGCTGCTGATAATAATACAAGAAATATAATTTTTTATTGATTTTTTGTTCTTGAACGGACTAGTAGTAGTAGGTAAGTTATTTAGTCATTAGACAACAATGGTCTACAGTTAGTTGTTCAAGTTAATTATTGAAGTGAACTAGTATAAATATAAAGCACCATTCAGATCGCTTTTGTGTTGGCCGACAGTGTTAGACAAAACAACACTCTTAATTAAAATAATTAAAAATTGTGATAAAACGTTTGTGGAAAAGCCGAAAAAAATCTACTATTGTTACAGGATTTGGCAGGAGTCAAACGATAAAATAAAAGCAATTGCCATGATGGGGTTGGTGCAGATACAATTCATACAGGGGCTTGATATTTTCAGCATTATTGAAGCAAACTCTTGGTTGATTCTTGACGATCTGGCTGAATCAATTGAACAATGGTCCCAGGAAATGTTACAATTATTCACCGTTCGCTCTCATCATGAACAGATTTCCGTTACTCTAGTTCTACACAATCTCTTTCATCAGAGCAAATGTATACGAACACTTGCATTCAACTGCACCTACTATATCATCTACAGAGTTGTTCGTGATTCTAGCTCCCTAATAACTCTCAATAAACAAATCTATCCAGGCACCCCTAAATTTCTGCTCTCAGCATACAATCAGGCAACTAATAAACCCTACGGCTATATCCTATTGGATCTTAATCAAAATACACCCGAGGATCTGCGTGTGGTCACAGATATTTTCGACAATGAAATTACAGTATATCTCCCCGTGAACACTAAAAAGACCTAATAGTCGGTATCATGACACTGAAGAAACTACATGAAAATAGACATCTGTTTTCAGTTCTAAGCACTTCAAAACCTCCACTTAGGAAAGCCATACTCAAACATGGTATTGACAATGATTTCATTAATCTGATATATGAACTTTGTTTAAATTTGACCAAGGGCAATGATTAACTGCCAGAAGTAGTTAAGCAACAGGCAAAGCAACATCGTTCCATTGCACGTACATTGGCCTCTAAGAACGAAGGAAAGTATTTTAAAAGGAAACGACTTCTTCAGGCGGGCGGTAGCTTTTTCACACTTTTACTGCCAGTAATTGCAGGACTTGTAAACCGTTTTCTCTAGATGACTAAACCCTATAAATTTACTACAATAGAACTCGCTCTCTCGCCCGTGGAACACTTTGAGGACAATCTGAGTAAATTCATTGACAACGAGAATATTGATGATGATAGAAAACTGCTTTTACTTCAAGATGCACTTCGCCGAGTGGACAAACATAAGCCCTATCGGTCGAAGGCCACTGCTGGTATTAATCCCAAAAAAGAATCATCTCCTCAAGAGTCTGCTGCTGCTGCTGCTGGAACAGAATTAAAGATGTTGGAATTGTTTTAAATTGTTTCGAAATTCTGAATTCTATTGCCCATAAATTTTGTTTAACAATGAAAACGACTCCTAACATATATCTTGGAAAGTGGTCAAGATCATATTCAACTTGAGAGCAATGGAAAAGGGATTATAATTCTGGGCAAGAGCTATAATCTACTTGATTTAATCTATGATATGGTTACAAATCGTAAAGGACTATTATCATTTGACGCTCATCTATACAACTTTCTAAATGCATTAAACTTTTCCAAAAGTCTTATTATTAATAGCCACATTCTAAAACAAATAAATGAACATGCACCATCAACAACAACAACAACAACAACACCATTAAAATACGAGAAAGACGAGGAAAACGAAGCACAACAATATTTTAAATCAATCTTGGAAAGTACTAGTTCAACTAGTGGTAAAATCTTGACAATGGTGGTGGCGAGGAAAAAGCAAAAACGTATCATTTCACCACCACCATCAACCACAACTGGTATACAAAAGGGTAGCGGACGTTACACAACATGTTTACGTTCAAAATGTTTGAAGTTCTGACATATGTTTATGAAAATATTGGTGAGGTGGGGAGTTTAAGTTCACCCCAAACTCTTTCCAAGGTCACTGGTGTTCACACTAAAAGTGTACAAGACTATCTACAAAATGAATCAAGTTACACTCTGCATAGAAATCATAGACTTCGTGCTAATCCTTCGTAAAGAAACCATTGCATATAATGCAAGCAGATCTCCTAACTCTAGATGAGATTCAAAGACGTCACAATACACCGTTCAAGTACATTCTACTTGCAATCAGTGTTTTTAGTCGCTATGCATATGAAATTCCGTTGCGATCAAAGAGAGGCATTGAAGTTGCTCAGGCCATTGAAAGTATTCTCGAACAGGATTCGTATAACAAAATTCAAACGGATTGTGGTAGTGAATTTGTTAATCCCCATGTTGCAAAAGTACTAGTGAAATATAGTACACTGCTCTATGATAGTCATAGTCCTATAAAGGCTGCATTGGCCGAACGATTGATAAGAACTATTCGACTTTTAATTTCAAGATATTGTACATTAAACAATACACCGACTTTTATTCATGATTTAGATAAAAATCATGTTGATTTATAATCAACGACCTCATCGATCATTGTCTAATTCAACCCCAACGGATATTTATTATTCTTATCATGATACAATTGACACCTTTCTTAAACAGTATTCCAATGAAACGATTGTCAAGAAGAAAAATAAATTCAATATTGGTGATACTGTTCGAATTAATAGAACAACTAATGTTTTTGAAAAGGAGAATTACTTGTGATCCACCAAACTTTTTAAAGTGGCAAAAATCCTAGACACTAAACCCATAACTTATCGGTTGCGTGATACCAAAGATGAAGAGATTCTTGGTGGCTTTTATGACTATGAACTACAAAAAGTTAAAAATAATAGTGAAATCTATCAAATTGAAAAGATATTAAAGACTCGTACTCACAGGGGTAGGAAATAGTTATTTGTTCGGTGGCTAGGATACAACTCTGATTTTGATTCTTGGATTGGTGTTGAAGATATTGACAATGCCCAATGATTTCTTTGTAACATTTATGTCCAACGTTTCCGATCCTCTCTACAACGACTTGAATACGACAAGTGATTTTTGGACAAAACTCTCCCCCGCCATCAAATTTGACGGTGCGTATGAAGTGGCTCTTGTCGACTGTATTCTCAAAAATACCTATGACATCATGAGAAAGGATCGTGTGTATGATATAAAAGTTAAACCATTCGATTGGACACTCTTTGTCGACTATGAATGGGTCGAAGCCCTTAAATCTAGCAAATATACACTTGCCAAATTGAAATATATTGAATACAATAATATGGATGATTTATGTCTTAAAATCAATAGGAAAATCTCATCTCGTAGGTTAGGTAAATTATATTCTCAATATTTATTGGAACATGATAGGATTTACCTTAGCTCTCCTATTTACACCCAAATAATTATACTCAATAATGATATAAAAAAAGTTCTTTGATTTAAACAGAACACGATCAATGGGAAAAATGCTGGCATTGTTTATCGGATGAATCAAGTTATTTTTGCTGATTATCCACCTGGTTTCGCTTCAGACTCTTGCAAATTTCTCTATCCATCTTTTGTGGAAATATCGAGAGTTGGTAATTCAAATGTTCTCCTCCTAGGTGCTCTTGAACAAAAAACAACTCATGAACATCTTCATCACTATAATATAGAGCATCTTCAGTATGTTCCTTAAAACACTTCGTATTTAGAACTCTGTCAGTTTACATTAAGAAGTGAATTCTGCGACGCTTTATTAGTGAAAACAGGCAAAGCATTATCTACATGTAATTTTAGACTCGTTTTCAGTAATATCGCATTCAATGGAAGTGAACAGTATAAGAAGTCCGTATTTGTGACCTATTATCGATTGTTCTTCTTATACTTTAACTCCAAATCAAATCATCAATGGATTGGACTACTACAAGGGTCGTACTACAATGTCTGGCTACGGTCTTGGTAGCTGGTTTGCTAGGCTATTTCGTTCTCCACTACCCCTTGCCAGAAAATATCTTGTGCCTGCTGCATCAAATTTTGCTGCCTCCACACTACAGGACTGGGGGTCGGGCAAGAATTTCAAGGAGAGTGTCAAGGAAAATATTAGATCTTCAGCAAGAGCCGTTGGTGAGATTGTTAGATCTCAGAAAAAGATTGTTAGATCAAAGAAGGATTTCTTCTCTTAAGATGACTTATCTCCCCCACAAGGAATCATATCCATCAATCAGTTCCTCATTGAATCTATTCAATGCTGAAAATGTTGATGTCAGTGTCAAGTATGGCTACTATGAACAATTTCATCCCCAACAACCCCTCTCGGAAAATATACACTTTCAAATATTTTCCAATGAAGACTATTTCATTGATTCTTCATCAACATTTATTGATTTAAATGTTGTTGTGAAAAAAAAGTCAGATTATATAACTCCAAATGCTGGCGACAGTTTCTCCTACGAGAACTGTATTCTACACAATCTATTCAAACAAATTAATGTATTTATTAATGGAACATTGGTGAGCACTAGAAATAATTTATCAAACTATGCAAGTTACAAACAATTTATGACGATGACACGAAAGGCATACAAGGAGTTGAGAGGAAAATCATTGTGCTATGAATATCTGTCAGGTGTTGATACTGATGGTGAGTTGACTACTGCAGTGACCCAAGAGTATCATCTGGTTGGAAAATTAAATCATGAGATATTAAATATATCCCAATGGCTACCCCAAACCCCCAATGTCGAGAATGACATGAAATGACCACTGAATTTGGCGATTGTCTTATTCAGAAAAACGTGTCTGGTAGCACTTAAAACCAATGACCTTTTACCATTGGCTACACCTATCGCCCAGAGTAAACAAGTTATGAGATCATTTATTTGTGCTGTTTAAATTCTAAAAGCCAATTGTAATAACATTAAACTTCTTGTTCCTCATACGATCACCACTCAACTTCATATTGACACTGGCTCTCGTAGCTATAGCTATTCATCCTTTATCAATGGAGAAATCACAACAAAATTGGATTTGGCCTTGGTGAAGAGTGGCAGTGCTGTTTGATCCTGGGTTGAATCCCCCTTTGATTTTAATTTTTTCAGTCTATCTAGCCTTGTGTGCAAAGCGAAGGGTATTCCACTGTACACTCTTTCATTTGACAAAAAATCCTATAGAACTCTGAACCAGTTGACCATGCAATCCTTAGATTATGAATCTTAATTATTTTGAAATGGAATAACCGATGTAATATTTTCAAAAAAGCATTGGGTAATTGTTTTGAGTTTGTCGGGAACTCAGGATGTGACTATATTACGAACACAGAATGTACGTTTAGAGTGTACATTTGCTTATGCTTTGACTGAGAGCATCATGCTAATATCATTGAGTCGATTTGAAACCTATTGGGAAATCACACCGGACGGCAGTGTTCTACTAGACCTAGCACCATGAACACAAACCAAATAATCAACGTATTTAGTATGGATCCATAGATGTCCCAGTACAAGTCCTATTGCATATCTTCGGACTTCATTGAAAAAATTCCAAGTGTTAACAATACCCTAATCATTTTTAATAGCAGTCCTTCGACTTTGAAGACCGGCCATTGGCTCTGCATATTTCAAACAGCGAAGAATATTGAATTTTTTGATCCTCTTGGCCTATCGTATAAATTCTAAACTCCAAAAATCAGCAACTTTATTGAAAGCAGCGGGATAACCATTATTCAAAATCAAAGAAGAGTACAGGATTTAACGTCTAAGACATGTGGCTTTCATGCACTACTCTTTTTTATGTTCAGATGTTGTGGCTATACCTACAAGCAGTTTCTCGACATCTACGTTGACTTACCTCGATTGAACGACTTTTTAGTGGAAAATATACTTACAAGCGTATTTAATATTAATTTTAGTGTCCTGCTAACAAAACATTCTAGAACTGTAATTTAGATTGTTTATCAATAAATGATAATAATGTATGTAGACGACAAAACGACTATTCTTTTCTTTATATTTCATCTTCTACTAAGGATTTGTTGTCAACAACTAATGCAGGTAGATTTTCTGAATACACAGTGTACTGATCCTGATGTACTGCAATGTCAGGGTCACTTTTTCTACAGTAGAGTGTAACTTCACTCTTGTCATATCTCTTTGTATAGGCAATGATACTATTCTCATTTATTCTATAGAATTCACTTGTTTCAATTTGTCTATTTGAAGCAATTTCACAAACAGTGTCCTCAAGTGTCGAATCACATTCCGTCACAGCCAAATAAAAATCAGTGGGCTTATAATCATAACACCCATTGTCTTCACAACGAGGACGTAGAAACCAAATTCTTTTGTTGTCCCAACAGTTGAATCGCTGACCCGGCTCCTCCTCCCAGAACAATCTAAAACCACAACGATACCAATCTCGTAGCAATAAACTAAAATCACGGTTAGGATTCTTTCCAATCATACCGGGATATGTATTCTCCCACTGATTACATTTATCGTAGTGGCAATTGGAGCAAAGGTGGCCTCTAGGATGAGAGTTACACGAATCTTCAAGACAGGAATTACAACCTTTAAATTTTAGAGCATATCATCTAAGCAAGTTGCATGGGTTGCATAATGTACACTTGTAATCATACTTGTCAATCATTGTACAGTTCTGACCTGATGGCCAGCTGCCCAGTGTGTACATACATAGGGGACATGTATGGAACATTTTTCATGTGTTGACACTCTCACTGCCACAATGAAACTGAGCTAGCAACAACAAAAATTGTCGGAGATAGTGAGAGAGGAGTAAATCATCCTTGAGCACCATCTTTCTCATGAAAAAAAGTCCTAAATTTCAAAACTAATGTTTAAAAGCTTATTCAAAATATCATTTTGCTGTGTTGTGATCAATATATCAATAAATTTTGTAAAAGCATTTGAATCACGACATAGAAGCTTCATACAGTCGTATAATGACGGAGAATTACTTTTTATTATATAATCAAGTATTCCCTGAAAAAATATCTTCCTTTGAATAGGCAGCTTTAGAAAATCGTTATCTAGAATCAAACGTTTTTCCATAAGCACTAGATTCCTCATGATTCGCTCTTTCTCAAATCTATCCATTTTTTAGAGTCCTAACTTTCTCACAACTAACTACTGACTAACCAGAATTTTTTTTTCTACTCTAAAAAATATACGCTAGTCTACTATAGAAAGAAAAAAACCTTTGATTTAGAAACAATTTTATTGAACATAATTACAATAATAATATTCACTGATGCATTTTTTTTCTCATCAGTATATTTCGATAGGACATCTAATGCTGACCAAAGTTTATTTATATAGAGAATATTCCTTTTTCTAGCAGAACGTGCCTGCTCCTTCGGCTTAAACTTGCTGAGTGATATCACGTTTTTAACAAATATACCGTTCGACTTAAGACATAGCCTACGACCCCTGGTTTTTTTCACAACCTCAGTTGGTATTCGTGTACTCTTGCTGCTGCTGTCGGCTCCATCATTAATCTCCAATAATGTAAATGCACCGCTCATTTTTCTCTACTAATATCCTCTCAAATAAACTATTCTCTTTGAATTCAATTCTCTTATTAATATGAATTGTAAAGAAAACCATTCCTTTTATTCAAATCCCAACCACAAATCAAGTTATCGTATATTTAGTAACCTCCGCTCTCTGATTGGGTCATAAAAAACGGATGTTGCCTCAAAAACCGGTTCGGTTGAGTTATATAATTATGATCATACTCTCAAAACATGTTGGACCACATTATACACTGCCAGATAACCAGTCTGATAATCTGCCTTGGAAAGCTGCCAAGGAACATAATCTCCCCAAATAGCACCGGAAGGAACGTAAAGAGAGAAAATCCAGACGAGGCACCCTACTATCATGTGCCTTTTTCTAGATCAATCAGGGAGTCAGAAATACTAACGGGAAGTGACATCAGACCAGATTTCTTTTGAATTTACGCAATTTATGTTGTCACAATTTCACCATGAGACATGTTTATAAATTTGGAAGGCTTCATAGGAATTTAAAATGTATCTGTGCACAGTTGCCAGAACATAGGAAACGTCAGAGATTAATTGAAATTTTAGGGGATTTGAAAGTAAAAACGAAAAAGGTAATGCATCTCAGGGAATGCTAACTCTATTAAGAGATACATATTATTTTTTATTTTGATGGTAATCAAGTGTGTTCTGTATAATACACAAGTACCATCGAGCAGTTTTGTCAATATAAAATATGTAATAACATTATAGTATACTAAAAAGTTGATACTAATAGAGATGCAGATTCCAAGAAAGGAATTTTAATAACGAAATTCAGACCAATCCTTAGAAATCCTTAGAAATCAAGCAGTGAGACGATTATGATTATGAACCATCAAAGACTGCAACCACCAAGGACCTCAACCTCCAAAAGTCCCCTAAACCAACCTCCAAGGACCCTCCTCCCCCCATCTTTTTGGGCCCCTCCCCCCATTATTATTTTTAATATTTTTTTTGTGCGCTTGAGCCACAGAAATTAACAAACAGAAAAGGTCTTTCAGCTAAAGCAGGGAACAAGTTTAAAACTTAAAATAAATAAAATTACTCTCTATTTTTAAAAACTTCTGGCTGTTTTCCAAATCATACCCGGACCTATCCAAGATATAATTTGAGGCCTTTACCAAGTACATTAAATCTCATCCAGACTTTTACCAAGGACATTAAATCTCGTACCCGGACCTATCCAAGATAAAATTTGAGGCTTTTACCATGGACATTAAATCTCGTCCAGACTTTTACAAAGGACATTAAATCTCGTCCAGATTTTTACCAAGGACACTAAATCGCGTCCAGGCTTTTACCAAGGACATTAAATCTCGTCCAGGCTTTTACCGAGGACATTAAATCGCGTCCAGGCTTTTATCAAGGACATTAAATCTCGTCCCGACTTTTAACAAGGACATTAAATCGCATCCAGGCTTTTATCAAAGAAATTAAATCTCGTCCAGGCTTTCACCAAGGACATTAAATCTCGTCCAGATTTTTACCAAGGACATTAAATCTCGAACAGACTTTTACCAAGGATATTAAATCTCGACCAGACTTTTAGCAAGGACATTAAATCTCGTCCAGGCTTTTACCAAGGACATTAAATCTCGTCCAGACTTTTACCAAGGATATTAAATCGCATCCAGGCTTTTACCAAAGAAATTAAATCTTGTCCAGACCTTTACCAAGGACATTAAGTCTCGTCCAGGCTATTACAAAGGACATTAAATGTCGTCCAGTCTTTCACCAAGGACGTTAAATATCCTTCCCCGGCTTTCACCAAGGACATTAAATCTCGTCCAGGCTTTTACCAAGGACATTAAATCTCGTCCAGGCTTTTACCAAGGACATTAAATCTCGTCCAGGCTTTTACAAAGGACATTAAATCTCGTCCAGGCTCTTACTAAGGATATTAAATCTCATCCAGACTTATACCAAGGACATTAAAGCTTGTCCAGACTTTTACCAAGGACATTAAATCTTGTCCTTCCTTCTAAACTCACTACAATAGCAACATTTTACCCTATATTATTAGTATTTTCAAGGGTTTTTTTATAGCCTTGATGGAGCTTTCTCCTTTTAAAATAACTACAATAGCAACATTTTACCCTATATTATTAGTATTTTCAAGGGTTTTTTGATAGCCTAGATGGAGCATTCTCCTTCTAAACTAGCTACATTAGCAACATTTTACCCTACATTATTAGTATTTTCATGGGTTTTTGGTAGCCTTGATGGAGCACTCTTCTTCTAAACTAGCTAAAATAGCAACATTTTACAATATATTATAAGTTGGGTTCTAGTTTTCTGAAATATGAACATTCCAGTTTAAAATACATCTGATTTTATTGATAACATTTTCTTAGCTAGGTTTCTTAACCTTTCGTAGATGTGTGTTGCATGAAACTCATCATTTAGGGTGTATCGCTTGCTATTTTGGACTTTTCTGAGCTAGGTTTCCTAACCTTTCGTAGGTGTATGTCAAATTTTATTAATAACATTTTCTTCGCTAGGTTTCTTAACCATTCGTAGGAGTATGTCTGGTTTTATCCCAGTTTAAAATACTTCTGATTTTATAAATAACATTTTCTTAGCTAGGTTTCTTAACATTTCGTAGGTTAATGTCTGATTTTATTAATGACATTTTCATAGGTAGGTTTCTCACCTTTCGTGGGTGTATGTCTGGATTTAATAATAATATTTTATTTTCTAATAGAGTTGGGTTTTAATTTTCAGAAATAAGAACATCCATGTTTAAAATACATCTGATTTTATTAATAGTATTTGATTTCCTTTTAATAATTGGGATACGTTTTTGCATATTTAAAAAAAAATAAAGTTGGGTTTTAGTTTTCAGAAAAATGAACATCCCAGTTTAAAATACATCTGGTTTTATTAATAAGATTTTCTTAGTTAGGTTTATTAACCTTTCGTAGATGTATTTTGCATGAAACTCATGATTTGGGATATATAGTTTGCTATTTTGGTCTTTTCTGAGCTAGACTTCCTAACCTTTCGCAGGTGTATGTCCAGTTTTATTAATAATATTTGATTTTCTAATCAAGTTGGGTTTTAATTTTCAGAAATAAGAACATCCTTGTTTAAAATTCATTTGATTTTATCAATAATATTTGATTTAGTTGTACTAGATGGGTTCATTTTTGTATATTTTTTGTAATAAAGCTGGGTTTTGGTTTTCAGAAATATGACCATCCCAGTTTAAAATACATCTGATTTTATTAATAACATATTCTTAGCAAAGTTTCTTAACCTTTCGTAGATGTGTGTTGCATGAAACTCATGACTTGGGATGTATAGTTTGCTATTTTGGGATGTATAGTTTGCTATTCCATGTTTAAAATTTATCTGATAATATTAATAATATTTGATTACCTTTAATAATTGGGTACATTTTTGCATATTTTTTGAATAAAGTTGGGTTTTAGTATTCAGAAATAAGAACATCCATGTTTAAAATACATCTGATTTTATTAATACTATTTGATTTCCTTTTAATAATTGGGATACGTTTTTGCATATTTTTTTAAATAAAGTTGGGTTTTATTTTTCAGAAATATGAACATCCCAGATTAAAATAGATCTGGTTTTATTAATAAGATTTTCTTAGTTAGGTTCCTTAACCTTTCGTAGATGTATGTTGCATGAAACTCATGATTTGGGATATATAGTTTGCTATTTTGGTCTTTTCTGAGCTAGACTTCCTAACCTTTCGCAGGTGTATGTCCGGTTTTATGAATAATATTTGATTTTCTAATCAAGTCGGGTTTTAATTTTCAGAAATAAGAACATCCATGTTTAAAATGCATCTGATTTTATTAATAATATTTGATTTCCTTTTAATATTGGATACATTTTTGCATATTTTTTTAAAATAAAGTTGGGTTTTAGTTTTCAGAAATATGAACATCCCAGTTTAAAATACATCTGATTTTATTAATAACGTTTCCTTAGCTAAGTTTCTTAATATTCGTAAATGTGTGTTGCATGAAACTCATAACTTGGGATGTATAGTTTGCTATTCTGGACTTTTTCTGTGCTTGATTTCCTAACCTATCGTAGGTGTATGTCTGATTTTATTTAAAATATTTGATTTTCTAAAAAAGTTGGGTTTTAATTTTCAGAAATAAGAACATCCATGTTTAAAATTTATTTGATTTTATTAATAATATTTGATTACCTTTAATAATTGGGTACATTTTTGCATATTTTTTTAATAAAGTTGGGTTTAGTATTCAGAAATATGAACATCCAAGTTTAGAATACATCTGATTTTATTAATAACATTTTCTTAGCTAGGTTTCTTAACCTTTCGTAGATGGATGTTGCATGAAACTCATGATTTGGGATGTCAAGTTTGCTATTTTGGACCTTTTTGAGCTAGGTTTCCTAACCATTCATAGGTCTATGTCTGGTTTTATTAATAATATTTGATTTTCTAATCAAGTTGAGTTTTAATTTTCAAATATAAGACGACCCTTGTTTAAAGTTCATCTAATTGTATTAATAATATTTGATTACCGTTAATAATCGGGTACCTTTTTGCATAATATAAATGTTTTTACTTTTATAACTTCAATAAATCAAATAATATTAAGAATTTGATTACTAAATATTAGTATATGTATTTTAAACTGACAATGCACATTCATTTGTATTCTTTTCAGTAAAGTGCAAATTTTGTTCTTGCCTTGGGAAGGCATAGGGGTTCTGAGCCCAACTTATGTTAATTTCTACTCGTTTTGACTTTGACTCGGTTATTCGTTGTAATTTCTGTTCGTTCCGGGTTTCATTTATTTATCGATGCTGATTTGTGGTAGCTTCACGCTTGGTACATTATTTGATTTTATTTTTGCCCATTTTTTGTTTAGTGGAGTTCTTTACTTTTCTTTAAAAAACTTATTTTGTGGAAAAAGTTTTTTTAATTAATTTCTGTTCGTTTTATATTGACATAGTCTTTCCAGAGAAAAGGAAATAATACTTTAAATCTTTTCGTTTTTTTAAGAATTTATAGTTTGGCCTGCTCTTTGTATGCTGAAGAAAAATTTTCAGCAATTTTTAACAACATACACCCTCTTAAAAATTTGGACACAAATAGTAGTGTTTAATTTAGTTTCATACCTCCTCTAGTTGACCTGAAATGGAAAACTTGATACCATTCGCAAAAAAATCTGTTTACTTTCTTTGATAGTTTGGATACACTTACGCTATTTTCAATTCAATTCAATTTATTGAAATAAAAACAAGATGAAACATCACACCAATAATAATATGGATCCTGGAAGCGAACTTGTTGAGGACCATAACAACAAAAAATTGAAAAGAACAAGAGAGAAAAAAAAGAAAATACAGAAAAAAAAGATAAACCCGGGATAAATTAAAGTAAATTGATTACAAATTTAGAGATTTATAATATCAAAATTTAGTAACATTGTTATACAGCGTGCGAAACTTATGGATAGCTCAATACTAGAGGGTATCATATTCCATTGAAGCATAGAAATATAAATGGGAGATCGCTGGGCGGAGCTAGAGACACACTTGGGGACAATAAAGGAACGGTTGGATGAACAGAGACATAGGCCTTCAGAATTATTGCAATTAAAATAAGATAATAATTGGGGAGGAAGGTTTTTATGGTAAGCGGAGTATGCAAGGGATAAATTTATTTTTTTAATAATTTGATCAAAAGGAATAATACCGAAATCGGAGAACAAGTCTTGTGTGGGATATAGTCGGGGCAGCCGAAAAACTGCTTTGATGGCACGGTATTGGGCAGTTTTTAATTTATTGGTAACTGAAGGATAAGTGTTGCCCCAAACAGATCCGCACTATGAGATATATGGCTAAATGAAAGAGTAATAAAGGGTGACAAGGATATCTGGGTGAAGAAAATTATTCACACGATTAATCATACTTACCTGTCGCAAAATTATGGCTCTGATGCAGGAAACTTGAGTTGCAAATGATAGTGAGGAGTCTATGTGGACACCAAGAAACTTGGCAACTTCGACCTGCGGGAGGAGATTGGTGGAATATTTTAGGCCAAGTGCTTGCTGAGCTTCATTTTTTTTTGTAAGGGGTTTGAAATAATACAACCTAACTTTTCTTGCTGTTAATGGTCCTGCAGTTAACGAGAGACCATTCCTGTACTCTATTCAGAAGAATTTGAGCAGAGGTGACGACGGATGGTAAATTAGGGCCGGTGATGAAAAAGTTGGTATCGTCAGCAAAAAGTACTGGGTGCACTGATGGACCCAGGCATGTAACCAAATCATTAATATAAAGGAGAAAAAGTATTGGACCAAGAACAGAGCCCTGCGGGACGCCCCTCCGGACAGGTAGGGGATGCGAGGTCATGCCGCCCAGACTTACACTCTGTACTCTACCAGAGAGACAGGAGCCGAACCATGAGAAAGGAATTCCACGAATCCCTATGTTCTTGAGTTTACTTAATAAAACACTCTGATCAACCCTGTCAAAATCCTTAGAAATATCCAGAAATAAGCCCATTACAGTATTTTTAAGGTCAAGTTGGGAACGGATAAACTGTGTGGCGTCGATTAGTGCAAGAGCAGTTGAAAATTTGGAACGGAAGCCATATTGATGAGAAGAAATCAACGAATATGAAGGATTAATCCCAAATAAAAAGGAAGAAAGACGTCGGAAGATAATTCTCTCAAGCACGTTGGATACAACTGGGAGAAGTGAGATTGTACGATAATTACTTATATCAGACGGATCGCCTTTTTTATGAATCGGGATAACAATTGCTGATTTAAATATTTCTGTGAAGACTCCATTGATCATAGACAGGTTTGCTATATGCACAATGGGTTCACAAACATAGGAAGATGCAGTTCTAAGAAGCTTATTACTTATCCCAAGGAAGTCATGTGTACTACTATTAGAGAGAGATTTGATGACTTGAAGAACCTCATTACTATCAGTTGGAGAGAAAAACATGGATCTGGGATTCTTGCTAGGGTGTACTGACTGGGAGGGAGAGCAGGAGCTAGCATTTGAAATATTGGTGCAATAATCATAAAAACATCTAGTACTGAAATTGGGTCAATTAATCTGCCACTGATGTCCCTAAGGTTAATAGGTATAGATATTGAATTCCTTTTTTTTGACAGAGTTTCATTTATTGTGGATCAAATTTTTTGAAAGTTCGCTTTGCAGTGAGAGATTTTTGAATAATAATATTTTTTTTTTTGCTTCATGGATGAGTTTGGTATATAAGGTTTTGTAATTTTTGTAATAAGTTATGTCAATAACGCTACTGGTTTTGCAAGCTAACTTATAAAGGTCATTTTTACAATATTAAGAGATTATAAGGCTATTGAACATCCAGGGGTGTATAAAGGTATTTTTTCGGTTTGATTTACAGACTGGAAAGGTTGAACTGATAAGATCACTCAGTCCCTGTGTAAAACCATTTGTGGCTGAATTAACATCCTGACAATCCAAAACCTTTCACCAGTCAAAGGATTTCAAACGATCCGTGAACCGGTTCATATTCACAATATTATATATTCTATTAGACGTAGGGGTATTAGTTCTAGGGTGTTTAGTAGTTGGTTGGAAGGGTAGGGAAAGATAGATTGGAAAGTGGTCTGACAGGTCAGAGAATATTATTTTGGAGGACAGGTGGTTTCCCAGGGAAGTGGATACAAAAATGTTATCAATTACAATAGCGGTAAACCTCATAGGATCAAATCTAGTAGGAAAAAGGATTGTTGGAAGAAGACCACTTGAGTAAATGTTTCAAAGAAGGTATCACAATCATTATTACTGCTAACATTTAGTAAATTACAATTAAAGTCCCCAAAAACTAATTCATTCTTTTGGGGTAAATTAATGAAACTAGAAAAGTCATCAAAAAGATTACAAAGGAAATGTGTATGAACTGAGGGTGTCTTATAAAAAGATTAAAAAATAAAAGAATTTTCTTCAACTCTCATATAAACAATTATTGAATAAATGCATCTATTATTTAATGGTTGCGAGAATAAGGATTCACAGTGTAATAGCCTGGTGAATTTTAGACTTGACCGGATGTAAAGAGAAATGCCACCAGAGGACATGGTTAATTTTCTTTCAATATGAATAGCTTGAAAGCCAGGGAGGGAAAATTCATTAGTATCATCAATTTCTGAAAGCCACGTCTCCGTTATTCCAATTACGGCGAAAGGGCAGTAACCGTTAATTAAAATTAAATCTTTAAAATTAGTCCACTTATCTCTTATACTTCTGATGTTAAAGCAGATTATATTAAGTTTTGTCTCTTCCATTAGCTTAGGTTTTACATTTTTTACAAAATCAAAAGTGTCGAGATATTCACAGTTAATATGGCTTAAAGGGCTATTAGGGCTAGCTAAGGGGTTGTTGCGCAAATTATTTTGGTCATCGTAATAGTTAAAAATAACATTATTGCACAGTGATAATTTCGTGAGAAACGTAAAACCTTGCATAGTATACATTTAAATATCCTTTGTGGTGGAAGTTTCATCATTTGCTTGGTTTGAATACTGAAATTCTTATTCAGCCGACAAATTATCATTGGTGGTAATTTTGGACTGGGATGTAAAGTTTGCCGTTTTTTTCTTAGATTTCTTGCCTTTGACTAGGGGAATGGCACCGATTTGATTAGCAGTTGAGTCAACAGGCCTAACTAGCTTCGATGTGGAATCTATGTCCTTTTTGATGGAAGATAGTTGAGCTTGGTGATAGGAGTTTGGTGATGGCTTTCTTCTTGAGAATATTTTTGGTTTCTCCTGGTTCATTACTAACCTCAATTAAGTGACTGACTGTGAGATAAGGGGCGAGTCTGCGCCAGTCTTGGTAACGTTTGGCTGCCTCTTGGGGGGGGCAGGATAGAGCAGTACCCGTAGGTCCGGGCTAGGGCGACTGACTAATGCCTTGGGTATGAAGAGTGTGTGCCTCTTTAGGAAATGATACTGTATGTGTATCTTCTACAACAACTGCTGCTTGGCTTCTACTGGGCCTATGGGGTGTGGGTTGCCGAGGGATTCTTGCAGCTACAACTGAGTAGGGTAGGTTCATTTTATCCGATGTTCTAAGGATTACGACTCGCTTTTGGTGAGCCGGGCAAGATTTTTTTGGAGGGTTGTGTGTCCATTATGGTCACAATTTCTGCAAAAAAGGTCTGACTCAGGGCATTCACTAAGTGCAAGCCCTGTTTTCCCAAGCTTAAGGCAAGACGAATTGGACAGCTTGCACTGGTTTTTGTTTTCTGTGGCTGTGGGCCAGACAAGTGGAGCTTTGTAGGGGCTTAGGCTTATAAATCTTATAAAAAAGGGACATACCGTACAAGAATATTTCTCTGTTTAGCTCAACTTTGCAGGAAAAGAGGATTGAACGGCTTGGGTGAAGGACTCCTTCTTTGTTTAAACCTAGCCTTATTGCAGTTGAAGGATTTCTGAGAAGGCCTGAAGAATCTATTAGTTCAGTTTGTATTTCCTCCACTTTTACACTGGTATCAACACCATAAAGCACATACTTGTGTAACTTTTCCACATTTTTTTTTTGTGGCTAAAATTTTCGAGCCATCAAGGATTATTTCTTTGGATTAAATTTTAAGAGCAGAAGCAGCCCCAAAAGTTTGAACATAATACCCTCGGTCGTTCTTGGGATACTGCTGAGATGTCTTATTGGGAATTAGCATTAACACAGTGCATTTTGATTTAATCTTATGGCAACATTTAGTATTTAAACATAAAGTCAAATGGGAGGGTGGGGGTGGTAGGGGGATTAGTTTGCCTCCAATTACTTTTGACTATTAAAAAGTGCATCAGTCCTTTTTATTTTCAATCGAATGAGCCCTTTTCGAAGTTCCTACGACAACTCTTTTGATACAAAGTGCCCTCTTCTAAACAACAACAACAAGAACAAAATGATACATTATATCCACATCGATCTTTACTATATAAATTTCGAGCTTTCTAATAATTTTCGACTATTAAAAAGGGCACTAGGCCTTTCGAATTCCAATCGAATGAGCCTTTTTCGAGTTTCTACGACAACACTTCCTATAAACACCTTATATGGCCCCATAGCATAAATTAAACTATTGCCCTGAGGGCTCTGAGGGCTTGTCGTCCTCAAAGACGTAATTTCCAGAACTTTCAACTATGTTACACAAAATGGCTATCTCAAAATTTTGATTGGATGTGTCTGGGAAAATTGTGGGCCTGAGAGGGGTGTTAGTCTTTCTCCAATCACTTTCAAATATTAAAAAAGGCACTATTCCTCTCAATTTCCAATTGAATGAGCCCCTTTTGAAGTTTGTACGACAACTCTATCCTTAAAAACCTTATATGCCCCCTGGGCATAACTTACAACCTATGCCCTGGGGACTCTCGGGGGTTTGTCATCCTTAAATACATAATTTCCAGAACTTCACCTACGTTGAACAAAATGGCTATCTCTAAGCTTTGATTGAATGTGTTTGGGGAAATGGAGGGTGTGAGAGGGGGGTTAATTACTCTCCACTTTTTTTCTACTATTAAAATGGGCAATTTCAATTTCCAATCAAATGAGCCCCTTTTGAAATTTCTAAATAACTTTCTATATAAACCTTATAATCCCCCAGGGCACACATTACAACCCTTGCACTGAAAGCCCTGATGGGGTTTTTATCCTAAAAGACCTAATGTCTAGAACTTTCGACTACGTTGAACAAAATGGATATCTCAAAATTTTGATTAGATTTGTTTGGGGAAATGGTGGGCGTGAGAGGGGGGTTAGTTGCCCATTTCAATAAAAACCTTATAAGCCCCCAGAGCATAACTTATAACCCTTGCCCTGAAGACTATGGGGAGAGTGTCCTGCTCAAAGGTATAATTTCCTGAACTTTAAACTTCGCGTTTAAGGGTGTTGGGCGTGGAAGGGTTGCTTGATGCCTTCCAATCACTTTCGACTATTAAAAAGGGCACTAGCCATTTCAATTTCCAATCGAATGAGTCATTTTTGAAGTTTCTACGATGACGCGTTCAGTAAAAGCCTTTTATGCTCCCAGGGCATAACTTACAACCCTTGTCTTGAGGGCTGTGGGGGAGTGTCCTCCTCAAAAACATAATTTGTATCTGGAAATCCAAAACACTGAATAAAATGGCTATCAAAAAATTTTGATTGGATGTGTTTGCGGAAGAGGTGGGCGAGAGAGGGGGGCTAGTTGCCCTCAAATCACTTTCGACTATTAAAAAGGGCACTAGACCTTTGAATTTCCAATCGAATGAGGCCTGTTTCAAGTTTCTATGGCAAAGATTTCAATAAAAACTTATATGCCCCAAGGGCATAACTTATAACCCTTGCTCTGAGGACTGTGGGGGGGAGTGTCTTGCTCAAAGGTATAATTTCCTGAACTTTAAACTACGTGGAACAAAATGATTATCTCTAAAATTTTGATTGGATGTGTTCGGGAAAATGGTCGGCGTGGAAGGGGTTTTAGTTGCTTTCCAATTATTTACGACTGTCAAAAAGGGCACAAGCTATTTCAATTTCTTATCAAATGAGCCCTTTTTGAAGTTTCTAAGACAACGCGTTCTATAAAAAATTTATATGCCCCCAGGGTATAACTTACAACTCTTGTCCTGAGGGCTGTGAGGAGGTTGTCATCCTCAAATACCTAATTTCTAGAACTTAAAACTACGTTGAACAAAATGGCTATCGAATGAGCCTGTTTTGAAGTTTCTACGACAACGCCTTCTATAAAAACCTTATATGCCCCCACGCCATTATTTAAAACCCTTGCCCTGAGGGGTGTGAGGGAGTGTCCTCCTCAAAAACATATTTTCTATCTGGAAAACAACTACTCTGAACAAAATGCTATCTCAAAATTTTGATTGGATGTGTTTGGGGGAATGATGGGCGTGGGGAGGGGGCAAGTTGCCCTCAAAGCACTTGTGGCTATTAAAAAGGGTACTAGCGCTTTGAATTTCCAATCGAATAAACCTGTTTTGAAGTTTCTACGACAACACATTCTATAAAAACCTTATATGCCCCCAGGGCATAAATTAAAACCCTTGCCCTGAGGGTTGTGGGGGAGCGTCCTCCTCAAAAACATATTTTCTATCTGGAAATCAACTACGCTGAACGAAATGGTTATCTTATAATTTTGATTGGATGTGTTTGGGGAATGAAGGGCGTGGGGGGCTAGTTGCCCTCCAATCACTTTCGACTATTAAAAAAGGTACTAGCCCTTTGAATTTCCAATCGAATGAGTCTGTTTTGAAATTTCTACGACAACGCCTTCTAAAAGAACTTTATATTCCCCCACAGCATAACTTAAAACCCTTGCCCTAAGGGTTGCGAGAGAGTGTCCTCCTCAAAACCATATTTTCTAGCTGTAAATGAACTACGCTGAACAAAATGGATATCTCAAAATTTTGATTGGATGTATTAGGGGGGAATGATGGGCGTGGTTGGGGCTAGTTGCCCTCCAATCACTTTCGACTATGTAAAAGGGTACTAGCCCTTTGAATTTCCAATTGAATGAGCTTGTTTTGAAGTTTCTACGACAAAGTCTTTTATAAAAAGCTTATATGCCCCCAGGGCATAACTTAAAACCCTAGCCCTGAGGGTTGTGGGGGAGTGTCCTCCACAAAAGCATATTTTCTATCTGGAAATCAACTACGCTGAACAAAATGGCTATCACAAAATTTTGTTTGGGTGTGTTTGGGGAAATGATGGGCGTGGGGGGGGGGCTAGTTGCCCTCCAATCACTTTTTACTATTAAAAAGGGCACTAGTCACTCCCATTTGCAATCGAATGAACCCTTTTCGAAGTTTCTAAGACAACTCCTTCGATACGAAGTGCCCGGGTATGGAGAAAAAAACCAAAAACACATTGTGCCCACATCGTTCTTTACTTAGGCAGCGCTAACGCACTGCCTATGATATTTGATTTTCTAATCAAGTTGGGTTTTAATTTTCTGAAATAAGAACATCCATGTTTAAAATACATCGGATTTTATTAATAATATTTGATTTCTTTTAATAATTGGGTACATTTTTGCATGTTTTTTTAAAAATATTTGAGTTTTAGTTTTCAGAAATATGAACATCCCAGTTTAAAATACATCTGATTTTATTAATAACATTTTCTTAGCTAAGTTTCTTAACCTCTCGTACGTGTATGTTTTTGTTTTAGTTTTGTTTTAGTATGTTTTAGTTTTCAGAAATATGAACATCCCAGTGTAAAATACATCTTATTTAATTAATAACATTTTCTTAGCTAGGTTTCTTATCCTTTCATAGGTGTATGACTGATTTTATTAATAACATTTTCTTAGCTAGATTTCTTAACCTTTCGTAGGTTTGTCTCAGGTTTTATTTATAATATTTGATTTTCTAATCAAGTTGGGTTTTAATTATCAGAAATAAGAACATCCACGTTTAAAATACGTCTGATTTTACTAATAATATTTGATTTCTCTTTAATAATGGGTAAATTTTTGCATAATTTTTTAATAAAGTTGGGTTATAGTTTTCAGAAATATGAACATCTCAGTTTAAAATATAATCTGATTTTATTAATAATATTATTTTAGACTTTAGAGGTTAATTTAGACTAGGTTACATGCGCGCACGAAACCTAGTCTAAATTAACCTTAAAATGAGTAAAACCCAACTTTATTATAAAAATATGCAAAAATGTACCCACTATTAAATGGAAATCAAATATTATTAATAAAATCATATGTATTTTAAAAATGGATATTCTTATTTCTGAAAATTAAAACCCAAATTTATTAGAAAATCAAATATTATTAATAAAACCAAACATACACTTATGAAAGGTTATGAAATTTAGCTCAGAAAAGTCCAAAATAGCAAACTAGAAATCCCAAGTCATGAGTTTCATGCAACACACATCTATGAAAGGTTAAGAAACCTAGCTAAGAAAATGTTATTAATAAAATCAGATGTATTTTAAACTGGGATGTTCATATTTCTGAAAAGTAAAACCCATCTTTATTAAAAAAAATGCGAAAATGTACCCACTTATTAAAAGAAATCAAATATTATTAATAAAATCAGATGTATTTTAAACGTGGATGTTCTTATTTCTGAAAATTAAAACCCAACTTTATTAGAAAATCAAATATTATTAATAAAACCAGACATACACCTACGAAATGTTATGAAATCTAGCTCAGCAAAGTCCGAAATAGCAAACTAGACATCACAAGTCATGAGTTTCATGCAACCCACATCTATGAAAGGTCAAGAAGCCTAGCTAAGAAAATATTATTAGGTTACATGCGCGCACGAAACCTAGTCTAAATTAACCTTAAAATGAGTAAAACCCAACTTTATTATAAAAATATGCAAAAATGTACCCACTATTAAATGGAAATCAAATATTATTAATAAAATCAGATGTATTTTAAACATGGATGTTCTAGTTTCTGAAAATTAAAACCCAACTTTATTAAAAAATCAAATATTATAAATAAAACAAGAGATACACCTATGAAAGGTTAGGAAATCTAGCTCAGAAAAGTCCAAAATAGCAAACTAGACATCCCAAATCCTGGGTTTCATGTAGCACATACATCTACGAAAGGTTAAGAAACCTAGCTAAGAAAATATTACTAATAAAATCAGATGTATTGTAAACTGGGATATTCATATTTCTGAAAACTAAAACCCATCTTTACTAAAAAAAAATATGCAAAAATGTACCTAATTATTAAAGGTTATCAAATATTATTAATAAAATTAGATATATTTTAAACATGGATTTTCCTATTTCTGAAAATTAAAACCCAACTTGTTTAGAAAATCAAATATTATTTATAAACCAGACATACACCTACGAAAGGTTATGAAATCTAGCTCAGAAAAGCACAAAATAGCAAACTATACATCCCAAATCATGAGTTTCAAGCAACACACATCTACGAAAGGTTAAGAAACCTAGCTAAGAAAATATTATTAATAAAATCAGATGTATTCTAAACTGGGATGTTCATATTTCTGAAAACTAAAACCCGACTTTATTAAAAAAATATGCAAAAATGTACCAAATTATTAAAAGGAAATCAACTATTATTAATAAAATCAGATGTATTTTAAAAATCGATTTAAATATTTCCTAAAATTAAAACACAACTTTATTAGAAAATAAATTATTATTAACAAAACATGCATACGCCTATGAAAAGTTAAGAAACTTTGCTAAGAATATATTTTTAATAAAATCAGACATTCAGCTACGAAAGGTTAGGAAACATAGCTCAGAAAAGTTCAAAATAGCAGACTAGAAATCCGAAGTCATGAGTTTCATGCAACACACATCTACGAAAGGTTAAAAAACTTAGCTAAGAAAATGTTATTAATAAAATCAGAGGTATTTTAAACTGGGATGTTCATATTTCTGAAAAATAAAACCCAACTTATAATATAGGGTAAAATGTTGCTATTTTAGCTAGTTTAGAAGGAGAATGCTTCATCAAGGCTACCAAAAACCCATGAAAATACTAATAATGTAGGGTAAAACGTTGCTAATGTAGCTAGTTTAGAAGGAGAAGGGTCCATCTATGCTAACAAAAAACATTTGAAAATACTAATAATATAGGGTAAAATGTTGCTATTGTAGTTCGTTTAGAAGGAGAATGCTCCATCAAGGCTATTAAAAAACCCCTGAAAATACTAATAATATAGGGTAAAATGTTGCTATTGTAGTCAGTTTAGAAGGAAGGACGAGATTTAATGTCCTTGGTAAAATCCTGGACGCGATTTAATGTCCTTGTTAAAACCCCGGACGAGATTTAATGTCCATTGTAAAATCCTGGGCGATATTAATTGTCCTTGGTAAAATACTGGAAGAGATTTAATCTCCTTGGTAAAAGTCTGGAAGATATTTAATGTCCTTTGTAAAAGCCGGGGAATGATATTTAACGTCCTTGGTGAAAGCCTGGACGAGATTTAATGTCCTTGGTAAAAGACTGGACGAGACTTAATGTCCTTGGTAAAAGTCTGGACGAGATTTAATGTCCTTGGTAAAAGCCTGGAAGAGATTTAATTTCCTTGGTAAAAGTCTGGTCGAGATTTATTGTCCTTGGTAAAAGTCTGGTCGAGATTTAATGTCCTTGGTGAAAGCCTGGACCAGATTTAATGTCCTTGGTAAAAGCCTGGACGCGATTTAATGTCCTTGGTAAAAGCCCGGACGAGATTTAATGTCCTTGGTAAAAGCCACGACGATATTTAATGTCCTTGGTAACAGTCTGGACGAGATTTAATGTCCTTGGTAAAAGCCTGGACGAGATTTAATGTCCTTGGTAAAAGCGTGGACGCGATTTAATGTCCTTGGTAAAAGCCTGGACGAGATTTAATGTCCTTGGTAAAAGTCTGGACGAGATTTAATGTCCTTGGTAAAAGCCTGAACGAGACTCAATGTCCTTGGTAAAAGCCTCAAATCATATCTTGGATAGGTCCGGGTAAGAGATTTAATGTCGTTGGTAAAAGCCGGGACGAGATTTAATGTCCTTGGTAAAAGCCTCAAATTCTTGGCATCCGCATCTCTATTAGTATCAACTTTTTAGTATACTATAATGTCATTACTTATTTTATATTGTTCTCTATGGTACTTGTTTATTATACAGAACACACTCAAGTACCACCAAAAATAAAAAATAATATGTATCTCTTAATAAAATTAGCATTCCCTGAGTTGCCTTACCTTTTTCTTTTCTACTTTCAAATCCCCTAAAATGTCAATTAATCTCTGACGTTTCCTATGTTCTGGCAACTGTGCACAGAAATATTTTAAGTTTCTATGAAGCCTTCCAGATTTATAAACATGTCTCATGGTGAAATTGTGACAACATAAATTACGTAAATTAAAAAGAAATCTGGTCTGATTTCACTTCCCGTTAATATTTCTGACTTCCCGATTGGTCTAGAAAGAGGCACATGATCTTGTTCGTACACGGATTCTAGTCCTATGATTGGCTGTCATCTTGTTCGTACCGTTGTTCGTCCCGTGTAGCAAAGCCCCCCTCTACTGAAGTTGTAGAAGAAACTTTGAAAAGGGCTCATTCAATTGGAAATTGGAGTGGTTTGTGCCCTTTTTAATAGTCGAAAGTGATTGGAGGACAACTAACCCCCCTCTCACGCCCACCTTTTCCCCAAACACATCCAATCAAAATTTTGATATACCCATTTTATTCAACGTAGTTTTCAAATCTGTAAATTAGGTCTTTGAGAATGACAACCCCCTCCAAGCCCTCAGGGCAAGAGTTATAAGTTATGCCCTGGGGGCATATAAGGTTTTTATAGAAGGCGTTGTCGTAGAAACTTCAAAAAGGGCTCATTCGATTAGAGTAGAATGCATCCATTGAATTCTAGCCGATAATGTTCCTTCCTGTGCTATTCTAGCCAACTATGTTCCTTCCCGTGCTATTTGGGGAGATTACGTTCCTTAGCACCTTTCCAGAGCATGTACTTATGGATTCTAGCCCACTATGTTCCTTCCTGTGCTATTTGGGGAGATTACGTTCCTTGACACCTTTTCATGGCATGTACTTATGGATTTGGGTGGATTATGTTCCCTCCCATGCTATTCTATAGCGCTATGTTCCTTCCTGTGCCATTCTAAGGGCTTATGTTCCTTCATATGCTATTCTAAGGGCTTATGTTCCTTCCCATGCTATTCTATGGCCCTATGTTCCTTCCTATGTTATTCTATGGGACCTCTACACGTGATTAAACACGTTTTAAAACTACATACTATTTGCTTATGTCCCTTTGGTACCTTTCCAAACGAGCGGGGATTCCCCACACAAGTTTGTTTCAACTCCATGTTTTTCAACCAGACTGTTTTTTGAGCCAACATGCGTTTTTTAGAGGTCAAATTATAGACATCGGAGCTTGCTCTATATACGATAACTCGACTGGTGATTGGTTATAAATAAAAGGACTGATTTTTATTCGTCCTTGGGGTAAGGGATTTGCGAATTGGAGTGTAACTCGAGAGTAGTTTGTTATTAAAAATGGGATGCTACAATCAGAATTGTTTGATTGCCATTTGCAAAAAAGGGGTAAGGGATTTGCAAATTGGAGTGTAACTCGAGAGTAGTTTGTTATTAAAAAATTGGATACTACAATCAGAATTGTTTGACTGACATTTGCAAAAAGGGGTAAGGGACTTGCGAATTGGGGTGTAACTCGAGAGTAGTTTGTTTTTGCAGTAAACTCTTAGTTTTTTGTAAGAAAATTATGGAAAATACAATTCTCAGGTGCAAATCTGAAACTTTAGTCTATTTTTGGATCGAAAAATAAACTATTTCTGTGAAATCTGAGCTAATAAGGGTTTTTGGCCGCCAACTTTAGTTTTTTGTAAGAAAATTATGGAAAATACAATTCGTCGACTCATAGGTGAAAATTACATCCAGTTATGGATCGAAAAATAAACTATTTATATAAAATCTGAGCTAATAAGGGTTTTTTTGCCGTAAACTCTAGTTTTTTGTAAGAAAATTATGGAAAATACAATTGTATGGGTCAAATCTGAAACTTTAGTCTATTTTTGGCTCGAAAAATAAACTATTTCTGTAAAATCTGAGCTAATAAGGGTTTTTTGCAGTGAACTCTAGTTTTTTGTAAGAAAATTATGGAAAATACTATTCTCTGGTGCAAATCTGAAACTTTAGTCTATTTTTGGATCTAAAAATAAAACATTTCTGTAAAATTTAAGCTAATAAGGGTTTTTAGCCGCAAACTCTAGTTTTTCGTAAGAAAATTATTGAAAATACAATTCGTTGGCTCATAGGTGAAAATTAAGTCCAGTTATGGATCTAAAAACAAACTATTTCAATAAAATCTGAGCTAATAAGGGTTTATTGCCGTAAACTCTAGTTTTTTTGTAAGAAAATTATGGAAAGTACAATTATCTGGTTCAAATCTGAAACTTTAGTCTATTTTTGGATCGAAAAATAAACTATTTCTGTAAAATCTGAGCTAATAAGGATTTTTTGCAGTAAACTCTAGTTTTTTGTAAGAAAATTATGGAAAATGCAATTTTCTGGTTCAAATCTGAAACTTTAGTCTATTTTTGGATCGAAAAATTAAACTATTTCTATAAAATCTGAGCTAAAAAAGGGTTCTAGTTTTTTTTGTAAGAAAATTATGGAAAATACAATTCGTTGTCTCATAGGTGAAAATTAAGTCCAGTTATGGATCGAAAAATAAACTATTTCTATAAAATCTGAGCTAATAAGGGTTTTTTGCAGTAAACTCTAGTTTTTTTTGTAAGAAAATAATGGATAATACAACTCTCTGGTGGAAATCTGAAACTTTAGTCTATTTTTGGATTGAAAAATAAACTATCTCTGTAAAATCTGAGCTAATAAGGGTTTTTGGCCGCAAACTCTAGTTTTTTGTAAGAAAATTATGGAAAATAAAATTCGACGGCTCATAGGTGAAAATTAAGTGCAGTTATGGATCGAAAAATAAACTATTTCTATAAAATCTGAGCTAATAAGGGGTTTTGGGCCGCAAACTCTAGTTTTTTGTAAGAAAATTATGGAAAATACAATTCGTTGGCTCATAGGTGAAAATTAAGTCCAGTTATGGATCGAAAAATAAACTATTTCTATAAAATCTGAGCTAATAAGGGTTTTTTGCCGTGAACTCTAGTTTTTTGTAAGAAAATTATGGAAAATACAATTGTCTGGTTCAAATCTGAAACTTTAGTCTATTTTTGGATCGAAAAATAAACTATTTATGTAAAATCTGAGCTAATAAGGGGTTTTGGGCCGCAAACTCTAGTTTTTTGTAAGAAAATTATGAAAATACAATTCGTTGGCTCATAGGTGAAAATTAAGTCCAGTTATGGATCGAAAAATAAACTATTTCTGTAAAATCTGAGCTTATAAGGGTTTTTTGCCGTAAACTCTTGTTTTTTGTAAGAAAATTACGGAAAATAAAATTATCTGGTTCGAATCTGAAACTTTAGTCTATTTTTGGATCGAAAAATAAACTATTTCTGTAAAATCTGAGCTAATCAGGGTTTTTGGCCGTAAACTCTAGTTTTTTGTAAGAAAATTATGGAAAATACAATTCGTTGGCTCATAGGTGAAAATTAAGTCCAGTTATGGATCGAAAAATAAGCTATTTCTATAAAATCTGAGCTAATAAGGGTTTTTGCCGTAAACTCTAGATTTTTGTAAGAAAATTATGGAAAATACAATTGTCTTACAATTGTAAGACAATTGTATTGTAAGATAATTTCAATACAATTGTATTGAAAAATAGTTTATTTTTCGATCCATAACTGGACTTAATTTTCACCTATGAGCCAACGAATTGTATTTTCATAAATTTCCTACAAAAAACTAGAGTTTGCGGCCCAAAACCCCTTATTAGCTCAGATTTTTACATACAATCTGAGCTAATAAGGGTTTTTTGCAGTAAACTCTAGTTTTTTTGTAAGAAAATTATGGAAAATACAATTCTCTGGTGCAAATCTGAAACTTTAGTCTATTTTTGGATCGAAAAATATACTATTTCTGTAAAATCTGAGCTAATAAGGATTTTTGGCCGTAAACTCTAGATTTTTGTAAGAAAATTATGGAAAATGCAATTTTCTGGTTCAAATCTGAAACTTGAGTCTATTTTTGGATCGAAAAATAAAACTATTTCTATAAAATCTGAGCTAAAAAAGGGTTTATGACCGTAAACTCTAGTTTTTTTTTGTAAGAAAATTATGGAAAATACAATTCTCTGGTGCAAATCTGAAATTTTAGTATATTTTTGGATCGAAAACTAAACTATTTCTGTAAAATCTGAGCTAATAAGGGTTTTTGGTCGCGAACTCTAGTTTTTGGTAAGAAAATTATGGAAAATACAATTCGTTGGCTCATAGATGAAAATTAAGTCCAGTCATGGATCGAAAAATAAACTATTTCTATAAAATCTGAGCTAATAATGGTTTTTTGCCTTAAACTATATTTTTTTGTAAGAAAATTATGGAAAATACAATTGTCTGGTTCAAATCTGAAACTTTCGTCTATTTTTGGATCGAAAAATAAACCATTTCTGTAAAATCTGAGCTAATAAGGATTTTTGGTCTTAAACTCTAATTTTTTGTAAGAAAATTATGGAAAATACAATTTTCTGGTTCAAATCTGAAACTTTAGTCTATTTTTTGATCGAAAAATAAAACTATTTCTGTAAAATCTGAGCTAATAAGGGTTTTTGGCCGTAAACTCTAGTTTTTTGTAAGAAAATTATGGAAAATTCAATTCTCTGGTGCACATCTGAAACTTTAGTCTATTTTTGGATCGAAAAATAAACTATTTCTGTAAAATCTGAGCTAATAAGGGTTTATGGTCACAAACTCTAGTTTTTTGTAAGAAAATTATGGAAAATACAATTCGTTGGCTCATAGGTGAAAATTAAGTCAGGTTATGGATCGAAAAATAAACTATTTCTATTAAATCTGAGCGAATAAGGTTTTTTTGCCGTAAACTCTAGTTTTTTGTCAGAAAATTATGGAAAATACAATTCGTTGGCTCATAGGTGAAAATTAAGTCCAGTTATGGATCGAAAAATAAACTATTTCTATAAAATCTGAGCTAATAAGGGGTTTTGGGCCGCAAACTCTAGTTTTTTGTAAGAAAATTATGAAAATACAATTCTTTGGCTCATAGGTGAAAATTAAGTCCAGTTTTGGATGAAAAAATAAACTATTTCTGTAAAATCTGAGCTAATAAAGGTTTTTGGCAGTAAACTCTAGTTTTTTGTAAGAAAATTATGGAAAATACAATTTTCTGGTTCAAATCTGAAACTTTAGGCTATTTTTGGATCGAAAAATAAAACTATTTATGTAAAATATGAGTTAATAAGGGTTTTTTGTCTTAAACTCTAGTTTTTTGTAAGAAAATTATAGAAAATGTAATTTTCTGGTGGAAATCTGAAACTTTAGTCTTTTTTTGGATCAAAAAATAATATATTTCTGTAAAACCGGATCTGATACGCTTTTTTGGCTGCAAACTCTAGTTTTTGGTAAGAAAATTATGGAAAATACAATTCGTTGGCTCATAGGTGAAAATTAAGTCCAGTTATGGATCGAAAAATAAACTATTTCTATAAAATCTGAGCTAATAAGGGTTTTTTTGCCGTAAACTCTAGTTTTTTGTAAGAAAATTATGGAAAATACAATTGTCTGGGTCAAATCTGAAACTTTAGTCTATTTTTGGCTCGAAAAATAAACTATTTCTGTAAAATCTGAGCTAATAAAGGTTTTTTGCAGTGAACTCTAGTTTTTTGTAAGAAAATTATGGAAAATACTATTCTCTGGTGCAAATCTGAAACTTTAGTCTATTTTTGGATCGAAAAATAAACTATTTCTGTAAAATCTAAGCTAATAAGGGTTTTTGGCCGCAAACTCTAGTTTTTTGTAAGAAAATTATGGAAAATACAATTCGTTGGCTCATAGGTGAAAATTAAGTCCAGTTATGGATCGAAAAATAAGCTATGTCTATAAAATCTGAGCTAATAAGGGTTTTTGCCTTAAACTCTAGTTTTTTTGTAAGAAAATTATGGAAAATACATTTCTCTGGTTCAAATCTGAAACTTACGTCTATTTTTGTATTTAAAAATAAACTATTTCTGTAAAATCTGAGCTAATAAGGGTTTTTGGCCGTAAACTCTAATTTTTTGTAAGAAAATTATGGAAAATACAATTTTCTGGTTCAAATCTGAAACTTAAGTCTATTTTTGGATTGAAAAATAAAACTATTTCTGTAAAATCTGAGCTAATAAGGGTTTTTGGCCGTAAACTCTAGTTTTTTGTAAGAAAATTATGGAAAATACAATTCTCTGGTTCAAATCTGAAACTTTAATCTATTTTTGGATCGAAAAATAAACTATTTCTGTAAAATATGAGCTAATAAGGGGTTTTGGGCCTCAAACTCTAGTTTTTTGTAAGAAAATTATGAAAATACAATTCGTTGGCTCATAGGTGAAAATTAAGTCCAGTTATGGATCGAAAAATAAACTATTTCTGTAAAATCTGAGCTAATAAGGGTTTTTTGCAGTAAACTCTAGTTTTTTGTAAGAAAATTATCGAAAATACAATTGTCTGGTTCAAATCTGAAATTTTAGTCTATTTTTGGATCGAAAAATAAACTATTTCTGTAAAATCTGAGCTAATAAGGGTTTTTGGCCGTAAACTCTAGTTTTTTGTAAGAAAAATTATTGAAAATACAATTTTCTGGTTCAAATCTGAAACTTTAGTCTATTTTTGGGTTGAAAAATAAAACTATTTCTGTAAAATCTGAGCTAATAAGGGTTTTTGGCCGTAAACTCTAGTTTTTTGTAAGAAAATTATGGAAAATGCAATTTTCTGGTGCAAATCTGAAACTTTAGTCTATTTTTGGATCGAAAAATAAACTATTTCTGTAAAATCTGAGCTAATAAGGGTTTATGGTCACAAACTCTAGTTTTTTGTAAGAAAATTATGGAAAATACAATTCGTTGGCTCATAGGTGAAAATTAAGTCAGGTTATGGATCGAAAAATAAGCTATTTCTATTAAATATGAGCGAATAAGGTTTTTTTGCCGTAAACTCTAGTTTTTTGTAAGAAAATTATGGAAAATACAATTGTCTGGTTCAAATATGAAACTGTAGTCTATTTTTGGATCGAAAAATAAACTATTTCTGTAAAATCTGAGCTAATAAGGGTTTTTTGCCGTGAACTCTAGTTTTTTGTAAGAAAATTATGGATAATACAATTGTCTGGTTCAAATCTGAAACTTAAGTCTATTTTTGGATCGAAAAATAAACTATTTATGTAAAATATGAGCTAATAAGGGGTTTTGGGCCGCAAACTCTAGTTTTTTGTAAGAAAATTATGAAAATACAATTCGTTGGCTCATAGGTGAAAATTAAGTCCAGTTATGGATCGAAAAATAAACTATTTCTGTAAAATCTGAGCTAATAAGGGTTTTTTGCAGTAAACTCTAGTTTTTTGTAAGAAAATTATAGAAAATACAATTGTCTGGTTAAAATCTGAAACTTAAGTCTATTTTTGGATCGAAAAATAAAATATTTCTATAAAATCTGAGCTAATAAGGGTTTTTTGCCATAAACTCTAGTTTTTTTTAAGATAATTATGGAAAATACAATTTTCTGGTTCAAATCTGAAACTTTAATCTATTTTTGGATCGAAAAATAAACTATTTCTGTAAAATATGAGCTAATCAGGGGTTTTGGGCCGCAAACTCTAGTTTTTTGTAAGAAAATTATGAAAATACAATTCGTTGGCTCATAGGTGAAAATTAAGTCCAGTTATGGATCGAAAAATAAACTATTTCTGTAAAATCTGAGCTAATAAGGGTTTTTTGCAGTAAACTCTAGTTTTTTGTAAGAAAATTATGGAAAATACAATTGTCTGGTTCAAATCTGAAATTTTAGTCTATTTTTGGATCGAAAAATAAACTATTTCTGTAAAATCTGAGCTAATAAGGGTTTTTGGCCGTAATCTCTAGTTTTTTGTAAGAAAATTATGGAAAATACAATTCCTTGGCTCATAGGTGAAAATTAAGTCCATCTATGGATCGAAAAATAAACTATTTCTATAAAATCTGAGCTAATAAGGATTTTTGGCCGTAAACTCTAGTTTTTTGTAAGAAAATTATGGAAAATACAATTGTCTGGTTCAAATCTGAAACTTTAGTCTATTTTTGGATCGAAAAATAAACTATTTCTGTAAAATCTGGGCTAATAAGGGTTTTTGGCCGTAAACTTTAGTTTCTTTTAAGAAAATTATGGAAAATACAATTTTGTGGTTCAAATCTGAAACTTTAGTCTATTTTTGGATTAAAAAATTAAACTTTTTCTGTAAAATCTGAGCGAAAAATGGTTTTATGACCGTAAACTCTAGTTTTTTTGTAAGAAAATTATGGAAAATACAATTCGTTGTCTCATAGGTGAAAATTAAGTCCAGTTATGGATCGAAAAATAAACTATTTCTATAAAATCTGAGCTAATAAGGGTTTTTTGTAGTAAACTCTAGTTTTTTTGTAAGAAAAAAATGGAAAATACAATTCTCTGGTGCAAATCTGAAACTTTAGTCTATTTTTGGATTGAAAAATAAACTATCTCTGTAAAATCTGAGCTAATAAGGGTTTTTGGCCGCAAACTCTAGTTTTTTGTAAGAAAAATATGGAAAATACAATTCGATGGCTCATAGGTGAAAATTAAGTCCAGTTATGGATCGAAAAATAAACTATTTCTATAAAATCTGAGCTAATAAGGGGTTTTGGGCCGCAAACTCTAGTTTTTTGTAAGAAAATTATGAAAATACAATTCGTTGGCTCATAGGTGAAAATTAAGTCCAGGTATGGATGGAAAAATAAACTATTTCTGTAAAATCTGAGCTAATAAGGGTTTTTTGCAGTAAACTCTAGTTTTTTGTAAGAAAATTATGGAAAATACAATTTTTTGGTTCAAATCTGAAACTTTAGTCTAATTTTGGATCGAAAAATAAACTATTTCTGTAAAATCTGAGCTAATAAGGGTTTTTGGTCATAAACTCTAGTTTTTTGTAAGAAAATTATGGAAAATACAATTTTCTGGTTCAAATCTGAAACTTTAGTCTATTTTTGGATTGAAAAATAAAACTATTTCTATAAAATCTGAGCTAAAAAAGGGTTTTTGACCGTAAATTCTAGTTTTTTTGTAAGAAAATTGTGGAAAATACAATTCGTTTGCTCATAGGTGAAAATTAAGTCCAGTTATGGATCGAAAAATAAACTATTTCTATAAAATCTGAGTTAATAAGGGTTTTTTGCAGTAAACTCTAGTTTTTTTAAGAAAATTATAGAAAATACAATTTTCTTGTGAAAATCTGAAACTTTGGTCTATTTTTGGATCGAAAAATAAACTAATTCTGTAAAATCTGAGCTAATAAAGGTTTTTGCCCGCAAGCTCTAGTTTTTTTAAAGAAAATTATGGAAAATACAATTCGTTGGCTCATGGGTGAAAATTAAGTCCAGTTATGGATCGAAAAATAAACTATTTCTATAAAATCTGAGCTAATAAGGGTTTTTTGCAGTAAACTCTAGTTTTTTGTAAGAAAATTATGGAAAATACAATTCTCTGGTGCAAATGTGAAACTTTAGTCTATTTTTGGATCGAAAAATAAACTATTTCTGTAAAATCTGAGCTAATAAGGGTTTTTGGCCGCAAACTCTAGTTTTTCGCAAGAAAATTATGGAAAATACAATTCGTTGGCTCATAGGTTAAAATTAAGTCCAGTTATGGATCGAAAAATAAACTATTTCTATAAAATCTGAGCTAATAAGGGTTTTTGCCGTAAACTCTAGTTTTTTGTAAGAAAACTATGGAAAATACAATTGTCTGGTTCAAATCTGAAACTTTAGTCTATTTTTGGATCGAAAAATAAACTATTTCTGTAAAATCTGAGCTAATAAGGATTTTTGGACGTAAACTCTAGTGTTTTGTAAGAAAATTATGGAAAATAGAATTGTCTGGTTCAAATCTGAAACTTTAGTCTATTTTTGGATCGAAAAATAAACTATTTCTGTAAAATTCGAGCTAATAAGGGTTTTTGACCGTAAAATCTTGTTTTTTGTAAGTAAATTATGGAAAATACAATTCGTTGGCTCATAGGTGAAAACTATGTCCAATTATGGATTAAAAAATAAACTATTTCTATAAAATCTGAGCTAATAAGAGTTTTTGCCGTAAACTCTAGTTTTTTGTAAGAAAATTATGGAAAATACAATTGTCTGGTTCAAATCTGAAACATTAGTCTATTTTTGGATCGAAAAATAAAATATTTCTGTAAAATCTGACCTAATAAGGGTTTTTGGCCGAAAACTCTAGTTTTTGTAAGAAAATTATAGAAAATACAATTTTCTGGTTCAAATCTGAAACTTTAGTCTATTTTTGGATTGAAAAATAAAACTATTTCTATAAAATCTGAGCTAATAAGGGTTTTTGACCGTAAAGTGTAGTTTTTCGTAAGAAAATTATGGAAAATACAATTCGTTGGTTCATAGGTGAAACTTAAGTCCAGTTAAGGATCGAAAAATAAACTATTTCTGTAGAATCTGAGCTAATAAGGGTTTTTGACCATAAACTCTAGTTTCCTGTAAGAAAATTATGGAATATACAATTCTCTGGTTCAAATCTGAAACTTAGGTCCATTCTCTGGTTCAAATGTGAAACTTAAGTCCAGTTTTGGATATTCATAATGATGAGGACTGATGGTTCTAATTAAAAAATTTTTTTTCATAAAAACAAACTATTATTATTTTTAAACTTCGAAATTATTCAACTTTATTTATTTTTTAATTTTTTTTTTTACGTATCTTAAAATGACAAAATATGCTTACGGCTCTAACAATTGTACTCTGTGATTGGTCAGAGCCGTGATGTGGCTTTCTCACTGGTATTCTATGTCCGGTTATCGACACTACGTAGTCTATTGTATGTATTAAATCAGTATTTTTTACGCAGTGGAACGATAAACACAAAAATCATATCTTTAAAAAAAAAAGTTAAGATGGAGAATTTTAATAAAGTTTGTTTACATAAGAATAGTATTTTAGCATTGAATTCCAACAAAGAAATGTAGTTGAACAATGTAAAATGCAAAAATGGTAACACTATTGGAAATGTATGCGTACCTTGTCATGACACTAAGGAGTTTAATTTATTTGGAGTACCAAAAAAATTCATCTCTTATTATGGTGGATATGCAAGAGTGAGATTTCCAGAGATTATAGCACTCAAAGAGAATGCCAACATAAAAGTAATAGTTGATGAAGAGGGACATCTTCTTGCCAGTGCTTGTGGTAACATGCTACCTCTTGTTGCACCCCATCGTCAACTTTCGGGTATTAGCATTCAACGGAAGATAAAAAGAAGACATGCATACTCTTCTACAGATATCATAAACCATATCTTGTCTACGTGCCGAAACTGTTACCTTTGTAAAAATAATGTTGTAATAGACAGTGAAATTGCCGGAAAAATAAATAGGGCATTGGCAGAAAATATCACTAAGGAATATAAAGATGAAAAACAAAGTGCCAGCAAACGTCACTACCATTAATGAACCAAATAATAGCAAAGATGAAATGCATATTGAACATGTGGATGGCCCCCCCATTAGAAATGTGTTCACATGTTAGTGTTATTGTAGCATTGAATGCTGACATGGAGAAGTATTTGAACTATGAAACAAGTACAAGGGGTAGCACTATCGGAAACGTATGCGTGCATTGTCATGACACTAAGGAATTAAATTTCTTTGGAGTACCAAAAGAATTCAATTATACAAATGGTGGATATGCGAAAGTATCATTTCCAGAGATGTTAGTGCTCAAAGGGAATGCCAACATAAAAATAATAGTTGATGAAGAGGGGTATCTTCATGCTAGTGCTATAGGTAACATGCTACCTATTGATAGAACCTTTCGGCATCTTTTAGGTATTAGCATTCAAATGAAAGCAAAGGGGGAAAGAAAGGCCTACTCTTCTACTAATATCATAAACCATATCTTGTCTACGTGCCAAAACTGTTACCTGTGTAAAAATAATGTTGTAATAGACAGTGAAATTGCTGGAAAAATAAAAAGGGCATTGGTAGAAAATATTACTAAGGAATATAAAGATGAATCGATGAAAAACAAAGTGTCAGCAAACGTTACTACCATTGATCAAACAGTTAATGAATAAAATAATACCAAAGATGAAACGTATATTGAACCTGTCGGTCACACACCAGTAAATATTGTGTATGACTCAAAATGGAATAATGATTATTCTATCGATTACAAGTTAAGAGAAGACAATAGCTACAATATCAAGAGAGAGAGCATGGTGAACTATTTTATGGAACAGATTCAAAATGTCCAAAGTTGATCATTGATATTAATAATGTATCATAATATATTTTTTTATTAATATTCTACATGGCATTATTTCATTAAAAATATATTATGCATTACATTGTTATCTCTTCATTATTTTTAGAGAAAGCTAGCATAACAAACGTTTAGAATGTCTATTAAAATATTGGAGATGTAAGAAAAGGAATTCGAATACATCTATTATCAGACACATGGGATAGAGTGAATAAATTTTATTTATCAACATCTTTTGTCAGATAAATTATATAAACTTGACAGAATCTACTTATCAGAGTGAATAATTTTTTCTTTTATCAAAATCCTTTTTCAGATGCATCAAATAAAAATGACGAAATCTAAATTTCAGAATGAATAAATACTTAAACAACATCCTTTATCGGATATGTCGGATAAAATTGACAAAATCTAAGTATCAGAGTGACTAAATTCTATATCAGCATCGTTTTCTCGGATACTTAGGATAAAATATCGGATAAAATTGACAAAATCTAAGTATCAGATTGATTAAATTCTATATCGACATCCATTTCTCAGGTACGAGGGATAACATTGACGAAATCTAGGTATCAGAATGAATAAATTCTTTATCAACATCCGTTGTTGGATATGTCATTATGAAAAAATTGTAAGTAAGTAAGTGAGTAAGTAGGTAAGTAAGTAACAAACTCTTTCTTGAATTCTTGATTTCTTGAATAACACTAACATTTGAACACATTTCTAATGGGGGGTCATCCACATGTTCAATATGCATTTCATCTTTGCTATTATTTGGTTCATTAATGGTAGTGACGTTTGCTGGCACTTTGTTTTTCATCTTTATATTCCTTAGTGATATTTTCTGCCAATGCCCTTTTTATTTTTCCGGCAATTTCACTGTGTATTACAACATTATTTTTACAAAGGTAACAGTTTCGGCACGTAGACAAGATATGGTTTATGATATTAGTAGAAGAGTATACAGGTCTTCTTTTGATCTTCCGTTGAATGCTAATACGCGAAAGTTGACGATGGGGTGCAACAAGAGGTAGCATGTTACCACAAGCACTGGCAAGAAGATTTCCCTCTTCACCAACTATTATTTTTATGTTGGTATTCCCTTTGACTGCTATCATCTCTGGATATCTCACTTGCATATGCAACATCAAAAGAGATGAATATTCTTGGTACTCCGAATAAATTAAATTCCTTAGTATCATGACGATGTACGCATACATTTCAAATAGTGCTACCATTTTTACTTGTTTCATAGTTTAAATACTTCTCCTTGTCGGCATTCAATGCTACAATAATATTGACATGTGAACACACTTTATTAAAATTCTCCATCTTCACTTTTTTTTTAAGATATGACTAATTTTTAAGAGCCGTAAGCATATTTTGTCATTTTAAGATACGTAAAAAAAAATTAAAAAAAATAAAGTTGAATAATTTCGAAGTTTAAAAAAAATAGTTTGTTTTTATGAAAAAAAATTGAATTAGAACCATCAGTCCTCATCATTCTGAGTATCCAAAACTGGACTTAAGTTTCACATTTGAACCAGAGAATGGACCTAAGTTTCACATTTGAACCAGAGAATTGTATTTTCCATAATTTTCTTACAGGAAACTAAAGTTTATGGTCAAAAACCCTTATTAGCTCAGATATTACAGTAATAGTTTATTTTTTGATCCATAACTGGACTTAAGTTTCACCTATGAACCAAAGAATTGTATTTTCCATAATTTTCTTACGAAAAACTAGAGTTTACGGTCAACAACACTTATTAGCTTAGATTTTATAGAAATAGTTTTATTTTTCGATCCAAAAATAGACTAAAGTTTCAGATTTGAACCAGACAATTGTATTTTCCATAATTTTCTTACAAAAAACTAGAGTTTACGGCAAAAAACCCTTATTAGCTCAGATTTTTATAGAAATAGTTTATTTTTCGATCCATAACTGGACTTAATTTTCACCTATGAGCCAACGAATTGTATTTTCCATAATTTTCTTACAAAAAACCAGAGTTTGCGGCCAAAAACCCTTATTAGCTCAGATTCTACAGAAATAGTTTATTTTTCGATCCAAAAATAGACTAAAGTTTCAGATTTGCACCAGAGAATTGTATTTTCCATAATTTTCTTACAAAAAACTAGAGTCTACTGCAAAAAACCCTTATTAGCTCAGATTTTATGAAAATAGTATATTTTTCGATTCATAACTGGAATTAATTTTCACTTATGAGCCAACAAATTGCATTTTCCATAATTTTCTTACAAAAAAAAATAGAGTTTACTGTCAAAAACCCTTTTTTAGCTCAGATTTTACAGAAATAGTTTTATTTTGTAATTCAAAAATATACTAAAGTTTCAGATTTGAACCAGAAAATTATATTTTCTATAATTTTCTTACAAAAAACTAGAGTTTAAGGCCAAAAACCCTTATTAGCTCAGATTTTACAGAAATAGTTTATTTTTCGATCCAAAAATAGACTAAAGTTTCAGATTTGAACCAGAAAATTGTATTTTCCATAATTTTCTTACAAAAAACTAGAGTTTACGGCCAAAAACCCTTATTAGCTCAGATTTTACAGAAATAGTTTTTTTTTTATCCAAAAATAGACTAAAGTTTCAAATTTGAACCAGAAAATTGTATTTTCCATAATTTTCTTACAAAAAACTAGAGTCTACGGCAAAAAAACCTTATTAGTTCAGATTTTATAGAAATAGTTTATTTTTCGATCCATAACTGGACTTAATTTTCACCTATGAGCCAACGAATTGTATTTTCCATAATTTTCTTACAAAAAACTAGTTCGCGACAAAAAAACCTTATTAGCTCCGATTTTACAGAAATATTTTATTTTTCGATCCAAAAATAGACTAAAGTTTCAGATTTGCACCAGAGAATTATATTTTCCATAATTTTCTTACAAAAAACTAAGAGTTTACGGCAAAAAACCCTTATTAGCTCAGATTTTACAGAAATAGTTTTATTTTTCGATCCAAAAATAGACTAAAGTTTCAGATTTGAACCAGAAAATTGTATTTTCCATAATTTTCTTACAAAAAACTAGAGTTTACTGCAAAAAACCCTTATTAGCTCATATTTTACAGAAATAGTTTATTTTTCGATCCAAAAATCGACTAAAGTTTCAGATTTGAACCAGACAATTGTATTTTCCATAATTTTCTAACAAAAACTAGAGTTTACGGCAAAAAACCCTTATTAGCTCAGATTTTATAGAAATAGTTTATTTTTCGATCCATAACTGGACTTAATTTTCACCTATGAGCCAACGAATTGTATTTTCCATAATTTTCTTACAAAAAACTAGAGTTTGCGGCCAAAAACCCTTATTAACTCAGATTTCATAGATATAGTTTATTTTTCGATCCATAACTGGACTTAATTTTCACCTATGAGCCAACGAATTGTATTTTCCATAATTTTCTTACGCAAAACTAGAGTTTGCGGCCAAAAACCCTTATTAGCTCAGATTTTATAGAAATAGTTTAGTTTTCGATCCAAAAATAGACTAAAGTTTCAGATTTGCACCAGAGAATTGTATTTTCCATAATTTTCTTAAAAAAAAAACTTGAGTTTACTGCAAAAAACCCGTATTAGTTCGGATTTTATAGAAACAGTTTATTTTTCAATCCATAATTGGACTTAGTTTCCACCTATAATCCAACAAATTGAATTTTCCATAATTTTCTTACAAAAAAAAACTATAAAGTACGGCCAAAAATACTTTTTTAGCTCAGATTTTATAGAAATAGTTTTATTTTTCGATCCAAAAATAGACTAAAGTTTAAGATTTGAACCAGAAAATTGAATTTTCAATAATTTTTTTACAAGAAACTAGAGTTTACGGCTATAAACCCTTATTCGCTCAGATTTTATAGAAATAGTTTATTTTTCGATCCATAACTGGACTTAATTTTCACCTATGAGCCAACGAATTGTATTTTCCATAATTTTCTTACAAAAAACTAGAGTTTGCGGCCAAAAACCCTTATTAGCTCAGATTTTACAGAAATAGTTTTATTTTTTGATCCAAAAATAGACTAAAGTTTCAGATTTGAACCAGAAAATTGCATTTTCCATAATTTTCTTACAAGAAACTAGATTTTACTGCAAAAAACCCTTATTAGCTCAGATTTTACAGAAATAGTTTATTTTTCGATCCAAAAATAGACTAAAGTTTCAGATTTGAACCAGACAATTGTATTTTCCATAATTTTCTTATAAAAAACTAGAGTTTACGGCAAAAAACCCTTATTAGCTCAGATTTTATAGAAATAATTTATTTTTCGATCCATTACTGGACTTAATTTTCACCTATGAGCCAACGAATTGTATTTTCCATAATTTTCTTTCAAAAAACTAGAGTTTGCGGCCAAAAACCCTTATTAACTCAGATTTCATAGATATAGTTTATTTTTCGATCCATAACTGGACTTAATTTTCACCTATGAAGCAACAAATTGTATTTTCCATAATTTTCTTACAAAAAACTGGAGTTTGCGGCCAAAAACCTTTATTAGCTCAGATTCTACAGAAATAGATTATTTTTCGATCCAAAAATAGACTAAAGTTTCAGATTTGCACCAGAGAATTGTATTTTCCATAATTTTCTTACAAAAAAAACTAGAGTTTACTGCAAAAAACCCTTATTAGTTCAGATTTTATAGAAATGGTTTATTTTTCGATCCATAACTGGACTTAATTTTCACCTATGAGCCAACGAATTGTATTTTCCATAATTTTCTTACAAAAAAAACTAGAGTTTACGGTCATAAACCCTTTTTTAGCTCAGATTTTATAGAAATAGTTTTATTTGTCGATCCAAAAATAGACTAAAGTTTCAGATTTCAACCCGAAAATTGCATTTTCCATAATTTTCTTACAAGAAAATAGAGTTTACGGCCAAAAACCCCTAATCAGCTCAGATTTTACAGAAAAAGTTTATTTTTCGATCCAAAAATAGACTAAAGTTTCAGATTTGAACCGGACAATTGTATTTTCCATAATTTTCTTACAAAAAACTAGATTTTATGGCAAAAACCCTTATTAGCTCAGATTTTACAGACATAGTTTATTTTTCGATCCATAACTGGACTTAATTTTCACCTATGAGCCAACGAATTGTATTTTCCATAATTTTCTTACGAAAAACTAGAGTTTACGGCCAAAAACCCTTATTAGCTCAGATTTTACAGAAATAGTTTATTTTTCAATCCAAAAATAGACTAAAGTTTCAGATTTGCACCAGAGAATTGTATTTTCCAGAATGTTCTTACAAAAAACTAGATTTTACTGCAAAAAAACCTTATTAGCTCAGATTTTACAGAAATAGTTTATTTTTCGATCCTAAAATAGACTAAAGTTTCAGATTTGAACCAGACAATTGTATTTTCCATAATTTTCTTACAAAAAACTAGAGTTTACGGCAAAAATTCCATATTAGCTGAGATTTTATAGAAATAGTTTATTTTTCGATCCATAACTGCACTTAATTTTCACCTATGAGCCAACGAATTGTATTTTCCATAATTTTCTTACAAAAAACTAGAGTTTGCGGCCAAAAACCCTTATTAGCTCAGATTTTAAAGAAATAGTTTATTTTTCGATCCAAAAATAGACAAAAGTTTCAGATTTGAACCAGAAAATTGCATTTTCCATAATTTTCTTACAAAAAAAAACTAGAGTTTACGGTCAAAAACCCATTTTTAGCTCAGATTTTATAGAAAAAGTTTTATTTTTCGATCCAAAAATAGACTAAAGTTTCAGATTTGAACCAGAAAATTGCATTTTCCATAATTTTCTTACAAAAAACTAGAGTTTACGGCCATAAACCCTTATTAGCTCAGATTTTACAGAAATAGTTTATTTTTCGATCCAAAAATAGACTAAAGTTTCAGATTTGAACCGGACAATTGTATTTTCCATAATTTTCTTACAAAAAACTAGAGTTTACGGCAAAAAACCCTTATTAGCTCAGATTTTATAGAAATAGTTTATTTTTCGATCCATAACTGGACTTAATTTTCACCTATGAGGCAACGAATTGTATTTTCCATAATTTTCTTACAAAAAACGAGATTTTGCGGCCAAAAACCCTTTTTAGCTCAGATTTTACAGAAATAGTTTATTTTTCAATCCAAAAATAGACTAAAGTTTCAGATTTGAACCAGAGAATTGTATTTTCCATAATTTTCCTACAAAAAACTAGAGTTTACTGCAAAAAAAACTTATTAGCTCAGATTTTACAGAAATAGTTTATTTTTCGATCCAAAAATAGACTAAAGTTTCAGATTTGAACCAGACAATTGTATTTTCCATAATTTTCTTACAAAAAAACTAGAGTTTACGGCAAAAATCCCTTATTAGCTCAGATTTTATAGAAATAGTTTATTTTTCGATCCATAACTGGACTTAATTTTCACCTATGAGCCAACGAATTGTATTTTCCATAATTTTCTTACAAAAAACGGGTTTGCGGCCAAAAACCCTTATTAGCTCAGATTTTACAGAAATAGTTTATTTTTCAATCCAAAAATAGACTAAAATTTCAGATTTGCACCAGAGAATTGTATTTTCCATAATTTTCTTACAAAAAACTAAGAGTTTACTGCAAAAACAAACTACTCTCGAGTTACACTCCAATTCGCAAATCCCTTACCCCTTTTTGCAAATTTCAGTCAAACAATTCTGATTGTAGCATCCCAATTTTTAATAACAAACTACTCTCAAGTTACACTCCAATTCGAAAATCCCTTACCCCTTTTTTGCAAATGTCAATCCAGCAATTCTGATTGTAGCATCCCATTTCTTAATAACAAACTACTCTCGAGCTACACTCCAATTCGCAAATCCCTTACCCCATGGACGAATAAAAATCAGTCCTTTTATTTATAACCAATCACCAGTCGAGTTATCGTAGATGGAGCAAGCTCCGATGTCTCTAATTGGCCCCCTAAAAAACGCATGTTGGCTCAAAAAACAGTCTGATTGAAAAACGTGGAGTTGAAACAAACTTGTGTGGGGAAACCCCGCTCGTTTGGAAAGCTACCAAAGGGACATAATCAAATAGCATGTAGTTTCAACACGTGTCTAATCACGTGTAATTGTCCCATAGAATAACATAGGAAGGAACATAGCGCTATAGAATAGCATGGGAGGGAACATAAGCCCTTAGAATAGCATAGGAAGGAACATAAGCCCTTATAATAGCACAGGAAGGAACATAGCGCTATAGAATAGCATGGGAGGGAACATAATCCACCCAAATCCATAAGTACATGCCCTGAAAAGGTGTCAAGGAACGTAATCTCCCCAAATAGCACAGGAAGGAACATAGTCGGCTAGAATCCATAAGTACATGCTCTGGAAAGCTGCCAAGGAACTTAATCTCCCCAAATAGCACGGGAAGGAACATAGTCGGCTAGAATAGCACAGGAAGGAACATAATCGGCTAGAATTCAATAGATGCATTCTACTGATTAGAAATTGAAATGGCTAATGCCCTTTTTAATAGTCGAAAGTAATTGGAAGGCAGCAAACATCCCTTCCACGCAGTTTAAAGTTCAGGAAATTATACCTTTGAGCAGGACATTCCCCCCACAGTCCTCACGGCAAGGGTTATAGGTTATGCCCTGGGGGCATATAAGTTTTTATTGAAAAATTTGTCGTAGAAACTAGTAAATACAAATGAATGTGCATTGTCAGTTTAATATACATATACTGATATTTTGTAATCAAAATGTTAATATTATTTGATTTATTAAAGTTATAAAAGTAAAATAATTTATATTTTTTTCAGTAAAGTGCAATATATGTTCTGGCCTTGGGAAGGCATAGGGGTTTTGAGCCCAACTTATGTTAATTTCTGCTCGTTTTGAGTTTGACTCGGTTATTTATTGTAATTTCTATTCGTTTTGGTTTTCATTTATTCATCGATGCTTATTTGTGGTAGTTTCACGCTTGGTAGATTATTTGATTTTATTTTTGCTCATTTTTTGTTTAATGGAGTTCTTTACTTTTCTTTGAAAAACTTGTTTTGTAGAGAAACTTTTTTTTAATTAATCCCATGAATTGACAATTCTTGTTTGAGTCCGGTTCAAACATCGCGCAGCTTGCTTACCTTTCTGATAAACTGTTTGCAAGGGAAAGAGCAAGGCGGTGAGTTTAAGTGGGTAGCCATGAAGTAACGATCATTTTTCTGCATCCAACTCCATTGATTCCTAAATCCTTGTTTTACCGTTTTATGCAAGTTACAACATGTCTATCCTATAACTAGATAATTCTACTACATATTTTTGGATGGTGGAGATGTGTTGCAGAGGGCCAAGACCTTCTTTGGTCCTGCAATCATACAAATTGAAAATGTTAGTATGCTTAAATAATTTCTGAGATCACAATGGCTAATCCTGAATATCTTTTTCTCATCTTGCATCATAAGACTCGAGCAAGTTACAAGATGACAAGCTTTCTGGTAAATATCTGATATGAAAGATGTATGGGGCTGTTTGAGGGGATAGCAGCCTACTTTAGTTTTCTAATCATACAAACAAAAAACATGTGCATGAACCAAGTCGGGGAAATTTTAACCTTTTCACTTTTCTTCAAGAAGTATCAGAAGCTCAAAAGGTAAGTAAGAGAACGTTAAAGGGCCCAATGTTTTACCTTCAATGATATTATATTAAAAGTACTTTATGATCTCACTTCAAATAAGAAGCTGCCTTCTTATGGGCTAAGCCCGGTTTGGGTTTGTATATTTTTCTCACCGAGTCAGGATTTACCTCGTTTATGCACTGAGTTAGGAATAACACTTGTATTTGCCCCTGAATCAGGAACTGGCTCATTTTTGCATCGAGCAATGAAGTAGCTTGTTTTTTCGTAGGCAAATTATCTGTTTTTGGTTCTTATCAATAAGCACCTCAACAATAAAGATGTTGACTTTTAGAAATTCTTGTAGTTGTGTATCTCGTGAATAAATTTTTGTGAAGAAAATTTGATGCTCTGTAAATTAATTTGCTCATGCAGGATTTCATGTATTTGCTAAAACTAAGCAAAAAAGAGCGTAATTTAAACTCCATTTTCGTCATCAATACGAGAATTATAAAATTTAGGAGGCAGACGTGGTACCATTACTTTCCACTAATCTCAAGCTTGAAAAATGAATGAGAAACTCAGCCAATATCACTAACTTAGTTGTCTTGCAACAGCAGATGGCAGCATTTTTGGTCTCGTGTGAAAATGTTATTTTTTGGATCTCTCAATGTTGTTTAATTTTTTTTTTTTTTTTTTTTTTTAAGAATATATTTTGGCAATATGGTCACGGTTCTACCTCCTCAGCACGTTTAGGCTTTATTCTTAATTCAGTTTGAAACTGATGCCTGCCCATTTTGCCGCTTAAACGGAGTTCTATATTTCAAAGCAGAAACATCAAACAGTTCGTGATAACGAACTATTAAGTAAGGAGTGACGTGGCTCAATAGTAACCGGAACTCTAACAAACGCAATTTTGATGCCAATAGATATATAAAAAGAATCGGTTTATTATGTTGGTTCCAAATATTTAAGTTTCACTATGTTTAGTTTTACTAAAATATAAAAAAAAAAATTTGATATTCAAAAAGGGGAGAAACACACCTTAAAAGTCACATAATCTTAATTAAATCACACCATTATATTCGGCGTATCAGAGAACCCTAATGTAGAGGTTTCAAGCTCATATCTGCAAAAATTTGAAATGTATTTTTGCCAGAAGAAAGATCAGGGATGCCTGTTTATTTATTTTTTCCAGGAGTGGTCATATCAATACAATGGTCCTAGAATGTCGGGATAGGGCTCACCCAAACGAAAATAAAAATTCTAGAGCCATTTTTAAGTGAGGAAAAAGATTGGAAGGCAGCTAGGCTCCCTCCCACGCCCCTTTTTCTCATGAAATTCCGATCAAAATTTTGAGATGGCGTCTAAACAAAATTGAAAAGACCAAACTATGGCTTTGGAGATAATATGACTACTCCCACGCACACATCCCCTTGGGAAAAGTCTTTAAGTTATAAAATTTGCCCTTTTTTTATGAATAGTACTTGTTATTAGGAAGTATGCATACATTTTTCAGGTGGGGGGGGACGAATATTCTGTGGGGTGTCTTGTTTTCTCTTTGCCGACTCAATTTATCGCATGGAGATCTTAAGGGTGATTGTCCGGGGTAAATTTTCACCGGGATTTAGTAGCAGGAATGCGAATATCAGAACGGGTCAAAAATGAAGTGAAGAACAAAGAATCGTGCTGTTCGATGACAAGCGACAGCGAAAATCAGAACGAGTCAGAATGAAATTGAAGAAGAAAGAAATATTATTTTAAATGAACAACACCATCATAACCTTCGACGCCAGCAAATGTGGCACAAAACCCAGTACAAACCCATTGAGACCCTTCAATGTTACTTGTATAACCTGTGGAGTCCTCCAATTTCCCAAGGAAAGAGTATCAAAACCAACTGATTCATTCGGAGGTTGCTACTTATAACGAGAACCAATATACATGAGCCTTTCGCACCCGGCCTAAAGTGCCGCGACCAAGTGCCGGGACCTGGCCTAAAAACTGGCTACGGAGTTTTTTTTCTAAAATCTGGCATGTTGACATTTCTGGCCGAAAAGACGACCTAAAAACGTCCTAACTTTGAGGAAGAATTTGGAAGATAAGCGGCAGTGATAATTACAAGTGATTTCGAGAAAACGAGTAGCAGAACGTGTCATAAATGAAGCGAAGAACAAAGAATCGTGCTGTTAGAAGACAAGTGACGGCGAAAACCAGAACAAGTCAAAAATGAACCCGAAGAAGAAATAAATATTATGTTACTAGAACAAAGCCATCACAATCTTCGACGCCAACAAGATGTGGCGCAAACCTACAAGGATATCATAAACTACCCAACTATTAATTAAAAGTCATTGGGATCCTTGAAAATTATATGTATACCTTGTGGAGTCCACCATTTTCCCGAGGAAAAAGTAGCAAACAAAGGTGATTCATTTGGAGGTTTCTAATTACAAAGATAAAATCAATATATATACAAGCCTATCACATGCCGGGTGCTGAGGCCCAGCCTCGAAATCGGCTAAATAGTTCTTTCTTAAAAGGGGCACATTAACATTTCTGGCCACAAAAAAAAAGATCTAAAAAGGTCACAACTTTGAGGAATAATTTGTATTTTTCCCAGGGTAGTTTTGTCGAGCCTAAGATGGCGCCATGGCATCAAGAAGAAGCTCACATTGTCTGTGGTTAGAAGACAAGCGACAATGAGAATAAACATATACAAGCCTGCCACTCAGCCATGCTGGGGTCCGGCTTCGAAATCAGCTATATATTTTTATTTTTTAAAACTGGCATTTTGAGATTTCTGTTCACAAAAAAGGTCGAAATAGGTCACAACATTAAGAAAGAATTTGTATTAGTAGTGGAACCTCCATTGATTCGGTGAGACTCATACGGACTACTCCTTTCTTCCATTGGTTCAACGGCAAAAGAAGAAGATTTAACGACGCATCCCTTTATTGGCAACCAGGTGCCGCAATTTTGTTTCTAGGCAAGAGTCCTGGGTGTTTCAACTAATTGGAGTGTAGTCGGGAGAATAGGAAAATTAACAAGGGGAGCTCCTAATCCCTCGCAACTGTACAATGGGGTCAGCTGGAAAGATTCCCATGAGAACCCTGGAAAGATTTTGAGCGCATGATCTCTGACTTCACACGACACACCTGTTTCTAGCTGGCAAGATTCCGAGTGAATAGTAGAGTGGGGAGCGCTACTCCGAACAGGGCTCCTTATATGGGCATAGAATACGGACGGGGCACCAAATATGGGCATAGAGTCCCGTACGAACCACGTGGTTTATGGTTTTCTCAGTGAGAATGAAAAAACAGGAATTTTCTCACTTGAAAAACCATGAATTTTCTCACTTTTATGTATGTTTTCATGGATGGTTATGTGTGTTGTTCGATTTATTTGATGTTTTTCTCGGATGTCAACATCAAATTATGGATGATTTATGGTTTTTGTCAGTGAGAATTTGAAAAACAGGAACTTTCTCACATTTATGTCTTTTTTCATGGCTGGTTATGTGTGTTTCATGGCTGGTTCAATTTATTTGATGTTTTTCATGTCTGTTATATGGATGATTTATGTCTGTTCGTTGTCAGTGAGAAAGGACATGCTTGACGCGAATGCTATGAGATTGTTTGGCTAGTCTAACCTGAGAACTTGATTTACATAATCGCTAGGGGAAATTATTGATTCACGAAGGGGAGAATTAAGAAACATTAAGGCTTCTTTAATCTTAGGTCTGAGGGATAAACGTTCTTTAGGTCAGAGAGAAAAATTAATATTCTATTTTTAAATAGGGCTTCATTGATCTTTAGTGTCAGGAATTATAATTGACATCACTTGTTATCTTGGAATTATGCGGGAGTCTAAAGAGATAGAAATTCTATTTTTAAATACGGCTTCACGGAGCTTTAAGTCGGAGAGATAAATTGATATTCTAACGAAACCCTAATAGTTTAGCTAGGAAAATTTATGAGATGAAGAGATTAACGTAGGAAAGGGTTTCCTAGAAATTTGAAATGCGTTAGCGCAGAGATGCCAAACAAAAGGAACACGCTGAAATTACGTTTAGGGATTATTTGGGCGAAACCGTTTTATCCATTTTATGGGATTATTTCGGCGAAACAGTTAGAGACATTTTGAAAGAAGATTTTAGGAAAGGTTTTAGAAGAGAATTTGAGGGTGAAACTCTGTGGTCGTTATAATACACAAGTTCCATTTGAACAGTGTTGTGAGGTCCTCTACCCCAACCCCAAAGGGTTCCGATCCCCCACCACAACCCCGAAGGAAGCCCCCGGTACTCAAAGGTCCCCCAAGCTCCCATAGAGCCCCAGCCCGCCAAACGCCCTCCTCAGACCCTCAAAGGCCTTCCTCTGGTCCTCAAAGGGCCCCCCGGACCCCCAAAGGGCACCCCGGACCCCAAAGGCCCTCCCCCGGTCCTCAAAGGTCCCCCGGGCTCCCAAAGAGCCACCGGCGCCCCCAAAGGCCCACCCAGACCCCCAAAGGCCATCCCCGGGCCCCCAAAGGCCCATCGAGCTCCCAAAGGACCAACGGGGTCCCAAAGGCCCTACACCGGTCCCCAAATGTCCCCCAGGCCCCCAACTGTCCCCCCGGACCCCCAAAGGCCCTCCCCGGCCCCCAAAGGGCCAACCGGCTCCCAAAGGACCAATCGGTCCTCAAGTGTCCCCCAGACTCCCAAAGGCCCCCCTGTGCCCCAAAGGCCCTCCCCGGTCCCCAAAGGTCCCCCGGGCCAGAGAAGCGCCGCCGGGATGCGCCGTGGGCCAGGAAAGCGCCACAAGATGTGCCGCAGGGATGCGCCGCGGGTCAGGAAAGCGCCGCGGGGGATGCGCCGCAGGGAGGCACCGCAGGAAAGCGCCGCAGGATGCGCCGCAGGGATGCGCCGCAAAAAAAAGTAAACTAAAAAGTAAAAATTTCGAAATGTTATCCCCCACACGCCCTCCGCAGACCCCCAAAGGCCCGCCCCTGGGCCGCTAAGGTCCCCCCGGCTCCCCCCGGGCCAACCGACACCCCCCGGGTCCCCAAACCCCCTCCCTGGGCCCCCCAACGTGTCCCCGCGCCCTTTTTTTTAATACTTTTTTATAGCTTTATTATATCTTTTCTGAACAAGTTCCATTCATAATGTCATTCCTAAACCCATTTTCCAACCTCAAAGAGTCCCCTCCCAAATTCATAAATACTTTCTTGAATTTCTTAACATGGTATTTTTCTAACTTTTTTACGTATCTTAAAATGACATGAAATATGCTAACGGCTCTACCAATCGTACTCTGTGCTTGTTCATGGACACGACGCGGCTTTTCCACTGGTATTCTATGGCAGGTTATCGACACTACCGAGTTTATTGCATGCATTAAATCAGTATTTTTTAAGCAGTGGAAGGATCAACACACAATTCATATCTGTAAAAAGTGAAGATGAATTATTCAACGAAAGTATGTTCACATGAAAAAATCATTGTCGTGTTGAACGCTGACAAGGAAAAATACCTGAGCTATGAAACGAGTGCAAGCGGTAACACTATTGGAAATGTATGCATGTATTGTCATGACAGCGAGAAGTTAGATTTCTTTGGACTATCGAAATCATTCAAAATTGCTCAAGGTGGATATGCGAGAGTGAGAGCACCAGAGATGATAGTGCTAAAGGAGAATGCCAACTTAAAAATAATTGTCGATGATCGGGGACAACTTCTAGCTAATGGTTCAGGTAGCACGATACCTATTGATAGATCCTATTCCCATCGTTCTGGTATTACTATTCAAATGAAAGCAAAGAAGAAAAGAAAGGCCTACTGCTGCACTAGTTTAATAAATCATATCATGTCTACCTGCCAGAACTGCTATTTATGCAAAAATAATGTGAGAATAGACAGTGAAATCGCAGGCAGAATAAAAAGGACATTAGCAGACAATATCATCAATGAATATAAAGATGAATTGACGAAAAGTGAAGCGCAAGTGTACTAATAATGTATAATAATGTATTTAAAATATTTTTATATCAATATTCTACATGTTCTTATTTCATTAAAAATGTCTTATGCATTATTTTGTTAAGTGTTCACTATTTTTAGGGTATGCTAGAACGTCAAACGTTCAGAATATCTATTAAAAAGGTCAGAGATGTAAGAAAAAGAATTTTAGAGATGATGATACTACTAGCAGGGTCAATGTTTCATAGAAGATAGAAAAGTTCAAGATCTCTTCTGAATTTTACCAAAGAACACAATTCAATTCTAATTTCACCAGAGAAAATAAAAATCTTCCACTTAAGTTATTTATTTCTCAAAGACATAAATAATTTAAAGTTCACTTCTAAATTTTTCCGTAGAAGATAGAAAAAGTTATGCTATTATAGTGATTATTTTCCATGGAGATAAAATGTTTCACTTTAATTCTAAATTTTCTTAAATTAAATTTCGACCTTTCTCAAAGAGTCAAATTTAAAGTTCAATTCCAAATATTTTCCCCGGAACAAGAAAAGTCCCAAGACATAAAAAATTTAAAGTTCACTTCTAAATTTGTCCGTAGAAGATAGGAAAAGTTATACTATGATTGTGATTATTTTCTATGAAGATAAGAAATTCCACTTTAATTTTAAATTTTCTTAAATTCTGTTCTGACCATTCTCAAAGAGATGAAAAAATTTAAAGTTCTAGTCATTATATGTCCACGGTAGAAGAAAGGCTGCACTCCCATTTCAAATTTTCTCAATTAAAATGAAATAGGTTATTGTTGAAGTCTATTTTACCAAAATAATATAAATTTACATCTTCAATTTAGATTTTCATCAGAGATGAAAAAAATTTAAATATTGTTTCAAATTTTTCTTAGAAGATAGAAAAGATCAAGTTCTAATCTGAATTTTACCAAAGAACACAATTCAATTCTATTTTCTCCAGAGGAAATAAAAAGCTTCCACTTCAGTTTTAAGTTTACCAAGAGATTAAAAAATTTAAAGTTCAGTTCTAAAGTTTTCCATAGAAGATAGGAATAGTTATACTTGGTTTGTGATTATTTTCTATGAAGATAAAAATTTTCACTTTAATTCTAAATTTTCTTAAATTAAGTTCCGACCTTTCTCAAAGAGATGAAAAAATTTAAAGTTCTGTTCAATATATTTTCTCGGAATAAGAAAAGTTCAACTTCAATTCTGAATTTTCTCATTGAAAATTAAATAAGTTATTGATCAATTCTATTTCCACAAAATAATATAAAAATTTTCCACTTCACTTCAGATTTTTCTCAAAGAGATGAAAAATTTAAAATACTATTCAAAATTTTTCATAGAATATAGAAAAGTTCAATTTCTATTATTAATTTTACCAACAAACAAAATTCAATTCTAATTACTACAGAGAAGATAAAAAGCTTACACTTCAGTTTTAAGTTCGCCATGACATAAAAAATCTAAAGTTCTGTTCTAAATTTTTCTGTAGAAAATAGGAAAAGATATACTTTGTTAGTGATTATATTCCATGAAGATAAAAAGTTTCACTTTAATTGTAAATTTTCTTAAATACAGTTCCGACTTTTCACATAGAGATGAAAAAAATTTAAAGTTCTGTTCCAAATTTTTCATAGAATATTGGAAAAGTTATACTTTGATCGTGAATATTCAAGTTCTCTTCTGAATTTTATCAAAAAAAACACTTCAATTCTAATTTCTCCAGAGAAAACAAAAATCCTCCACTTCACTTCATTATTTCACAAAGAAATAAAGAAATTTAAAGTTCAATTCTAATTTTTCGGGGGAAGATGGAAAAAGTAATACCATACTTGTGAATATTTTCACGGAAGATAAAAAGTTCTAGTTCAATTTAAAATTTTCTAAACGAAGTAAAGGAAAGTTCAAGTTCTCTTCTGAATTTTCTCAATGAAAAAGAAATTAGTCATTGATCTTTTCTATTTTTTTCCAAATAATATAAAAATTTTCTACTTTAGTTCAGATCTCTCTCGAAGAGATGAAAAATTTAAATACTGTTCCAAATTTTTCAAAGAAGATAAAAAAGTTCAAGTTCTCTTCGGAATTTTAGCAAAGAAGACACTTCAATTCTAATTTCTCCAGAGAAAATAGAAATATTCCACTTAAGTTCTTTATTTCACAAAGACACAAAGAAATTTAAAGTTCAATTCTAATTTTTCGGTGGAAGATAGAAAAAGTAATAGCATACTTGTGAATATTTTCCTGGAAGATAAAAAGTTCTAGTTCAATTTAAAATTTTCTCAACGAAGTGAAGAAAAGTTCAAGTTCTCTTTTGAACTTTACCAAAGAACACACTTCAATTCTAATTTCTCGAGAGAAAACAAAAATCTTCCACTTAAGTTCTTTATTTCACAAAGACATAAAGAAATTTAAAGTTCAATTCTAATTTTCCGGTGGGAGATAGAAAAAGTAATAACATACTTGTGAATATTTTCACGGAAGATAAAAAGTTCTAGTTCAATTTAAAAATTTCTCAAAGAAGTTAAGTAAAGTTCAAGTTCTCTTCTGAACTTTACCAAAGAACACACTTCAATTCTAATTTCTCCAGAGAAAACAAAAATCTTCCACTTCAGTTCTTTATTTCACAAAGACATAAAGAAATTTAAAGTTCAATTCTAAATTTTTCGGTGGGAGATAGAAAAATTAATACCATACTTGTGATTATTTCCACGGAAGATAAAAAGTTATAGTTCAATTTAAAATTTTCTCAATGAAGTGAAGAAAAGTTCATGTTCTTTACTGAATTTTACCAAAGAACACAATTCAATTCTAATTTCTACAGAGAAAATTAAAATCTCCCACTTAAGTTCTTTATTTCACAAAGACATAATGAAATTTAAAGTTCAACTCTAAATTTTTCGGTGGAAGATAGAAAAAGTAATACCATACTTGTGAATATTTTTCCGGAAGATAAAAAGTTCTAGTTCAACTTAAAATTTTCTCAACGAAGTGAAGAAAAGTTCAAGTTCTCTTCTGAATTTTACTAAAGAACACAATTCATTTCTAATTTCTCCAGAGAAAATAAAAATCTTCCACTTCAGTTCTAAGTTCACCAAGACATAAAAAATTTAAAGTTCAGTTATAAATTTTTCCTTAGAAGATACGAAAAGTTATACTATGATTTTGATCATTTTCTATGAAGATAAAAGGTTTCACTTTAATTCTAAATTTTCTTAAATTAAATTACGACTTTTCTCAATGAGATGAAAAAATTTAAAAGTTCTGTTCCAAATATTTCCCCCGGAAGAAGAAAAGTTCAACTTCAATTCTGAATTTTCTCGATGAAAATGAAATAAGTTATTGATCAATTCTATTTTCCCAAAATAATATAAAAAGTTGCCACTTCAGTTCAGATTTTGTTCAAAGAGATGAAAAAATTTTAAATACTGTTCCAAATTTTTCATAGAAGATAGAAAAGTTCAAGTTCTATTCTGAATTTTAGCATAGAACTGAATTCAATTCTAATTTCAACAGATAAAATAAAAAGCTTCCACAGATTATTTTCCATGAAGATAATAAAAAAATCCCTTAGAAGATAGGAAAAGTTATACTATGATTGGAATTATTTTCTATGAAGATGAAAAGTTTCACTCCAATTTTAAATTCTCTCAATGAAGTGAAGAAAATCTCAACGTCTAGTCTAAATTTTTGCAATGAAAATGAAAAAAGTTATTGATCGATTATATTCCCACTTATTAATATAAAAATTTCCCACTTCAGATCAGATTTGTATCAAACAGATGAAAAATTTAAAAATACAGTTCCAAATTTTTTCATAGGATAGAAAAGTTCAAGTTCTCTTCTGAATTTCACCAAAGAACATAATTGAATTCTAATTTCTCCAGAGAAAATAAAAAGCTTCCACGTCAGTTTTAAGTTCACCAAGACATAAAAAATTTAAAGTTCAGTTCTAAATTTTTCCATAGAAGATAAGAAAGTTATACTATGATTTTGATTATTTTCATGAAGATAAAAAGTTTCACTTTAATTCTAAATTTTCTTAAATTCAATTCCGACCTTTCTCAAAGAGATGAAAAAATTTAAAGTTCTGTTCCAAATATTTTTCCGGAAGAAGAAAAGTTCAATTTCGATTCTGAATTTTCTCAATGAAAATGAAATAAGTTATTGATCAATTCTATTTTCCTAAAATAATTTAAAATTTTCCACTTCAATTCAGATTTTTCTCAAAGAGATGAAAAAATTTAAAACATTGTTCCCAATTTTTCATAGAAGATAGGAAAAGTTATATTTTGATTGTGTATATTCTTCATGAAGATATGGAGCTCCACTTTAATTCTGAGTTTTCTCAAAGAAGTGCAAAATGTACAAGTTCTCTTCTGAATTTTCTTAGAGAAGAGAAAAAAAAGTTAGCTCGATTCTGAAATTTACCATTGAAAATGAAAAAGCTTCCATTTCAGTTCCTAATTTCCCAAAGACATAAAGAATTTAAAGTTCAATTCTAAATTTTTCCTTAGAAGATAGGAATGGCTTTACTATGATTGTGATTATTTACCATGAAGATAAAAAGTTTCCCTTTATTTCTAATTTTTCTTAAATTCAGTTCATTCATCTAACCACCAAAAACAATAGGTTAGGTTAGTTTAGGTATAAATAAATATTAATAAATAATTCGAAATTTTTACTTTTTAGTTTACTTTTTTTTTTGCGGCGCATCCCTGCGGCGCATCCTGCGGCGCTTTCCTGCGGTGCCTCCCTGCGGCGCATCTCCCCGCGGCGCTTTCCTGACCCGCGGCGCATCCCTGCGGCACATCCTGCGGCGCTTTCCTGGCCCACGGCGCATCCCGGCGGCGCTTCGCTGGCCCGGGGGACCTTTGGGGACCGGGGGAGGGCCTTTGGGGCACGGGGGGGGCCTTTGGGAGTCTGGGGGACACTTGAGGACCGATTGGTCCTTTGGGAGCCGGTTGGCCCTTTGGGGGCCGGGGAGGGCCTTTGGGGGTCCGGGGGACAGTTGGGGGCCTGGGGGACATTTGGGGACCGGTGTAGGGCCTTTGGGACCCCGTTGGTCCTTTGGGAGCTCGATGGACCTTTGGGGGGCCCGGGGATGGCCTTTGGGGGTCTGGGTGGGCCTTTGGGGGCGCTGGCGGCTCTTTGGGAGCCCGGGGGACCTTTGAGGACCGGGGGGAGGGCCTTTGGGGTCCGGGGTGCCTTTTGGGGGTCCGGGGGCCCTTTGAGGACCAGAGGAGGGCCTTTGAGGGTCTGAGGAGGGCGTTTGGGGGGCTGGGGCTCTATGGGAGCTTGGGGGACCTTTGAGTACCGGGGGCTTCCTTCGGGGTTGTGGTGGGGGATCGGAACCCTTTGGGGTTGGGGTAGAGGACCTCACAACACTGTTCAAATGGAACTTGTGTATTATAACGACCACAGAGTTTCACCCTCAAATTCTCTTCTAAAACCTTTCCTAAAATCTTTTTTCAAAATGTCTCTAACTGTTTCGCCGAAATAATCCCATAAAATGGATAAAACGGTTTCGCCCAAATAATCCCTAAACGTAATTTCAGCGTGTTCCTTTTGTTTGGCATCTCTGCGCTAACGCATTTCAAATCTCTAGGAAACCCTTTCCTACGTTAATCTCTTCATCTCATAAATTTTCCTAGCTAAACTATTAGGGTTTCGTTAGAATATCAATTTATCTCTCCGACTTAAAGCTCCGTGAAGCCGTATTTAAAAATAGAATTTCTATCTCTTTAGACTCCCGCATAATTCCAAGATAACAAGTGATGTCAATTATAATTCCTGACACTAAAGATCAATGAAGCCCTATTTAAAAATAGAATATTAATTTTTCTCTCTGACCTAAAGAACGTTTATCCCACAGACCTAAGATTAAAGAATCCATAATGTTTCTTAATTCCCCCTTCGTGAATCAATAATTTCCCCGCCGATTATGTAAATCAAGTTCTCAGGTTAGGTTATCCAAACAATCTCATAGAATTCGCATCGAGCATGTCCATTCTCACTGACAACGAACAGACATAAATCATCCATATAACAGACATGAAAAATATCAATTAAATCGAACAACACACATAACCATCCATGAAAACAGACATCAATGTGAGAATGATCCTGTTTTTCAAATTCTCACAGAAAAAAACCATAAAACATCCATAATTTGATGTGGACATCCTAGAAAAACATAATATAAATCGACCAGCGCACATAACAATCCATGAAAACATACATAAATGTGATAAAGTTTCTGTTTATTCAAGTGAGAAAATTCCTGTTTTTTATTCTCACTGAGAAAACCATATAACATACATGAATTTCTGTTGACATCAATAAATGTGACAAAGTTTCTTTTTTTTCATTCTGACTGACAAAAACCCTTAAACATCCATGAAAAACATCAAATAAATCGACCAACACACATAACCATCCAAGAAAACATACATAAATGTGACAAAATTCCTGTTTTTTCATTCTCATTGACAAAAAACCATAAACCACGTGGTTCTCATGCTCATATATGGTGTTAAAAAAAAAGTTGTAGGTGGCAGCAGGGTGTTCTCGTGGGGCTCAATAAGGCCATTCTACTCACAATAGAATTTAGAAGGTTTGCGGTTAGAAGGGGGGCACAGTAGAGAAACTCCCGTTTGTAGTAATTTCTGCTCGCTTTAAGTTTGATTTGAATATTCATATTTTAATTGCTACTGGTTTTAGGATTTATTTATTCATCTATAACAGTATCTGGTATCTTTATGTTCGATCTGATTATTTATTTTAATTTCTGCTTATTTTGGGTTTCATTTATTCTTTGATAGTAAGTAGGCTACTGGTCGTTTTGAGTTTGAACTATAATAGGAATTTATTTCTTCTCATTATAAGTTTTAATATGGCTCTTTACTTTTTTTCAAAAAATCATTTGCGGAAAGTTTTTTTATAATTAATTTCGGTTCGTTTTGATTACCAAACTTTTATTATTGGTTAGAATTAGAACTATTTCTCCAGTTATTCAGGTTTTAGGCTTAGGCTAAGAATTGAAACTTCGGATTTTAATTTAAATTATTAAGTTGTACAAGTTGATTTGAGCATTGGCTTTTATTGTATTCAATACAATTATTACAATACAATTATTAAATTTCGTTCAGTTTGAAATCATGGCTTGGAACAGTCCTTAATATAAGATTTTGATTCGACAGCAATTTCTGGATAATATAATCGAGGAATCCTCTAGGGCCAGTTTTACAATGACTAAATATGAACAAAAACAGAATAAGAGAATAAATTTATGAAGTATTATTTGTATATTAGAGGTATCACTTAGGTTCTTTGTTTCTGACTCTTTAAACTCTTTTATTTTTTACTTTAACGCTAGTGTTTGTTTGGTGTGGCGTGAAAAAGATATCATTTTGACAACATGGATGCAAATAATGTCATCTGGTTGAATTCAATATCCCTCTCGACATTCCCTTAAATTTCAAAATTAGTACCCTAGCCGTTGTTTAACAACTTTTTTTCAACATCCCCTTCGACACACGTTGAAATGTTTAATTTAATATCATCGACCGGTCTTTGCTGATACGTCCTCTTGACAACCTATATGGGCATAGTGTGTTTTGATTTATTTCAATACAGTTATAATATTGCCAAAAATTTTCACCTTAATACCCTTAGGTTCATTAGTTGTAGTATTAGCACCAGTAAATATAGTAGTAGCAGTAGTAGTACTGCTACTACTAATAGTAGTACCTTAGCTTTAGTAGCAGTAGTAGTAGTAACAGTAATAGGTGCAGTAGTTGTAGGAGGAGAAGCATTAGTATTATGGTGCAAATATTGTTTTTAGTATTATGATGCAGATAATGAACAGAAATTAAAATAAATAACAGAGTCAAACTCAAAACAAGCAGAAATTAATCTGAGTAGGGTTCTAAACCCTACGCTTTCTAAAAGTTAGAAAATAATTTGCACTTAACTGAAAAAAATTCTTTTAAATGTTTTCACTTTTATAACTTTAAGAAATCAAAAATTAAGATTTTAAGGACTAAATATCAGCATATGTATATTAAAGTGACAACGCACATTTTTTGAATTTTTTTTCAGTAAAGTTCAAATTATATTCTTACTGTCATTTATTTATTGATACTAATTTGTGGTAGTTGTGTACTTAGTAGATTATTTGGTTCTATTTTTGTTAATTTTTGGTATAATGGAGTTGTTCACTTTTTTTGAAAAACTTATTGTGTGGAAAAAGTTTTTTTTTTAATTAATTTGCAGACACTAGGCGTTAGCAAAGAAGAGCTGACTTCTAATAAACTATCTTGACTAAGTTTTCAAATTTGCCCAAAGGTCAAATCACAATCCAATCTTTTAATTCTTAAGCAGAAAAACTTTAAAATACTTCTACAATCCACCAGTAATAAAACAATTTCGCTTAAAAAAAAAAAACTAATTTAAAAATTGTTTTCTAAAAAATTTCAAAGAAAGGCGAAGAGCCACAATAACACCTAAAACAAGCAGACATAAAGTAATACAACAAATAAAACGTAAAACAAACAGGTATTACTATGTACGAATAAATGAAATAAAAAAGAAACAGAAATTAAATGTGTTGTCCCAATAAAATGAATAAATGTAAAAACAGCAGATCTTGCTGTGTATGAATAAATGAAAAATTAAGTTAAACTTCAAACTACCATTAATTACCAAAATAAGGGTAGGGCTACCGCCCTCCTAAACCTTCTATAATCTAGATCGTCAGTTGTGATTTGCCGAAAACAAAATGAATTTTGAACAATTTCTCTCTTATAAATAGGCTATAACACTGAGAAATCAAAAACTGCTGAA